>NC_083421.1:1943655-2067037 GCF_020745735.1 Hemiscyllium ocellatum | reverse complement strand
CAAAATACAAGCCCCTCTTTTCTTAACTACTTACTCTCTGACTCCAACTCTGTAAAAATATGCTGTTCCAACAACCTACATATTAAACATTACAATCTCAAGACCACACAGAATCCATCTTACCCACTGTGTTCACTCTTCCGACTGCTGATCTCTCTGGGTCATGTATTGTTTTTTTTACTGCAAGTAGTTTTTACATGCACATGTATTTTTGATAGAAAGTGTTTGAGATGGCCAGTTAGCACTCCTGCTCTACAGCAGTTACTCTGCTGTTGGGTTGCAGTGGCTCTCCCTCTCATTTCAAAATGCTGAGTTTATATACTTCCCATGATACAATAATTCTCCTAATTTGATTGCTTTCCAGGTTTCCAAACAATAATATTCACATTCTGTTGGCTTCTCGTATCCTGAGCGTTATTTAAACACTTTGGTTGTATCTGAATTGTTGTCAAAACAGCAACCAAAACTCAGGTATCCATTTCCCAGCTAATGGTGACATATGGAATAGCCTGACGTTGAGTTGGCATCTGTGGTTTTACTTTCTGTTCAGCAAAACCCGTTCTGTCTTAAAGTGACCAGACATGCTTTAGGCTTCATAACATCTCCACCCTTCAGAAAACAAACATGAACCAGCAGAATGAAAAGATGGCTTCATTTCTTTTCCTCTAATTATTCTTAATTCCATTATTATGGATTACAAAAGTATTAATCCCTGCTATACCATCCATATTAATTCTGCACACATATATAACACTGCAATAAGTCAAATCTTATCTAAACGTTTTCCTTTAAATCTGCGAAAACACATTTGCTCTCACATTTTAGGACCCACGGCATGTACATTTTGTAAGTTTAAAGTTGGTACGATAAGACTCCAATTAAATACTCTCATATTCTGTCCTTTAAATATTCAAAAATGCGAGAGGTTTGTCGTTATCCATATTTATCTCCGACAATGTTTTTGGCATATAAATATTAAAATATTGTCACTCCAGTGCAAAACTTAATCGTTCTTTTTCAATAATGGAGACTTTGTATTTCTTTCTGGTGGATATTGACAAGTATTGATAAGGACCGAATTGGCCATTCAATTCCATCATCATCTTTCTGTATCAGTATATCTCCGAGCCCTATATCCCGAGCCCCATATCCCGAGCATCTAACACAATTTTCAAAGATTTTCAAAATATTTGGTGCAGCTAAAACTGGCGTGGTGATTAATACTTTAATTCTCAAATGCCTCCTGGCATTGTTCTGTCCACCACCATTCTCTTTCCTTCTTTAATAAATCCATCAGTGGTGCCAATGCGCTGCTGAAGTTTGCAACAAACTTCCGATAGAATCCATTCAGTTCCAAACGTCGAAGCACCTCTTTCTTCCAGGATGGTCGTGGAAATTCCTCAAAGCCCTTCGTCTTTGTTTTCCATGGAGTGAACTTTCCATGTCCAATGTAATGTCCCAAGAACATCACCTCTGCCTTCGCGAATTCTGTTTTCTTTAAGTTTATTACCAGGTTTGCTTCTTGTAATCGTCCAACATGCTCTGCCAAATGTAACATGTGAACTTCCAATCACTTGCTGAAGACCACTACATCGTACGGATAACCTGCATAATTTTTTCATCTGGTCACAACTCTGTTCCTCAGTCTTCAATGGGTCTGGAGCATTATTCATTCACATAACATTCTCAAACATTTTTTTGTCAGATCCGGTAGCTTTAGCAGATAGTTTAACTGTTAGACTCAACATTTTTTTTTAATTTGAAAGGGGCCATTAAACCTGGCTTGAAGGTATTTCCTACCACTGGTGGCAATATTAATACCTCATCCCCTCGGGAAATCGTCAAAGTTTCAGAGTTTTATCTGCCACCTGCATCACTCTACACTGTGCCCTCTTCAGCAGCTGTTTAGGTAACTCACCTACTCAGTCTAATCTCTCCCTCACCTCGCATACAGAATCCAAGTGTGAGATCTCCGACTTTGGTCCTGTCAATTTATATTTCATTCATTTCAAAGTACCTCTTACTTCATGTACAAATATGAACTCAAAGGAAGAAAAATGGGTAGATTTATTTGGGGCATCTCTAATGGGAAACAATATAATGAGATACCTTTATTCGCATCATTCGGGTAATTCTGACAGTACGCTGTTAATATTGTCTTCAGCATCTGATGCCAACTTTCCAAGGCTCCCTGGGATTCGGGATGGGATGCACTTCACTCAAACTGCTGTATGCCGAAACTATCCATGACGTCCTTAAACAGCTGCGCGGTAAAATGAGACCCTTGGTCTGACTGACTCACTCTGCGTAGCCCACAGCGAGTGACCCATGTGAAAGGTTCTTCGAATAGAGGATTTGGCAACAAAGGTGCTGGTTTATACTGCCTGTGACTTACCTACCATTTGGCATGTATGACATGTGCAACAAAACATAACTACGTCCTTGTGCATTCCAGCCACTAGAAATGCTTTAGCCTGAGTCTTCCGTGCATCAACTCCTTTGGCTTTTTCTTTCGGTTTTCCTTCCTGTTGGAACTTATGACAGTGGGATCTTGTTACTACACAGTCTGGAAAAATCCCTGGGTACTTTTCTTTTAATTCCCCAGTTCCCTGGTCTTACCTTGGCTTCTCCACCACAAGGGCTGCCTCTCCCACCTTGGATCCTGCTAATTCATTCCCATGAACAAACTGTATTCCTGGAACTGACACTCTGTCACTCAATCTCACTGTTACTTCCCCAACCTTGATTTGGCACTCCAACCTGATGTTACACAGGGAATGCTTAATTTCTGTCCCCATTCCACAAATTATCACGCTGTTGAGTAACATGCCAGAAAGAGTGAAAATGCTTCCATCTCTTACTATTAGAGGTGGAGGAAAAGTGAGGGCTGTAGATGCTGGTGATCAGAGTTGAAAAGTGTGGGGCTGTAAATGCACAGCAGGCTGGCAGCATCCGAGGGGCAGGAGAGTTGACATTTCAAGCATACGTCCGTCATCAGGAAAGTGGGGGGTAAGGGACGGGGAAAGCATCTGAGAATTAAATAGGAGGGTGGGGCTGGAGCTGGATGGAAGGGAGTTTGGAAGGTGATCAGTAGATGCAAGTGATGTCTGATGGTGAAAAGTCGGAGAGGAGGGTGAAATGGATAGGTGGTAGGACAGCTGGAACCCTCAAACTATACAGAATCAACGTTGACTTCACCAATTTCTGACTCTCCCCTCCCCCAGCCTCAACCCAGATCCAACCGTTCAAATAAGCACTACCCTCTTGAACTGTCCTAACTGTCCATCTTCCTTCCCACCTATCTAGAGCACCCTCCCCTCCGACATATCACTATCACTCCCACCTATTTCTTCCTATCGCCCTCCCAGTGACCTTCCCGCCAGCCCAGCTCCTACCCTCCTATTTATCTCTTCGCCCCCTGTTCCCCCCACCACATTCCTGACGATGGGTTTATGCCTGATGTGTCGAATGTCCTGCTCTTCGAATGCTGCCTGATCTGTTGTGCCTTTCTGGCCCCTCACTTCTCAACTATTAGAGACTGAGCAGGTCCCGTATCTTGGAAAATTATTGCTATTTGTCCTCCCCCCACACCCCGTTTTTCCTTAGTAAGGTTTATCTGCGGAGGCGAATTCTTTATACAGACCAGGCACTGCCTCCATACCCAGCCCCTGCCTGGGCTGTGCACACTTCTGCAGCTCCTCGGTTCCACTTAGAGTCTCCTTTACCAGGTTCACCAATGCCACTGGCTTAAACTGCTTTATAACATCTTTTCCCAAAATGTCTTCCTTCAATGCCCAGCACCGCGTGCCCCAGCTTACTGCAGTCAAAACACCTTTACACAGTGCCCTTCTTAAACCATCGGCACTGTAATTTTTATGTGTTCCACTACGTTATTGTAAGAACACCTGAGGCCTTTCACTTCCTTTCAACCCATTGGACTAGTTTTTTTCACTTGTGGTGAACGAATGCCAGTGTGCTTTTCTCTATGTTTTGTAGTGTAGGTTCTCCCCTTCTCCAAATTTCTATTCCTCACAGGATGAAAATCCTCCCAGAAGCTAAATTTCATCTCATATACCAATGGATACTCTTCTGCCATTTCTGCCGCGCTTCTCACTTCTTGACTTTCTGTTCATTCACATGAATTTTTACCATCTCTGGAAGTGAGTCTTTAAACTCCTCCAGCAGAATAATCTCCCTTCGAGCCTCACAGGTCTTATCCATTTTTAAGGCCTGTACTCATCTATCAAAATGACTGTGTTTAATTCTTTCAAACTCAATATAAGTCTGACCTGGTTCTGTCTCTATATTTCTGAACTGCTGTCTATATTCTTCTTGTACCAATTCATAAGCACTCAACATAACCTGTTTGACATCTGCATAATCTCTTGCTCTCTCATGTGACAGCATTGCACAGACTTCTCAAGCTTCACCCACCAACTTAGTTTGAACTAGCCTTGCCCACAGGTAAAAGGGGTAGCCATGGGCACTCGTATGGGCCCCAGCTATGCATGTCTCTTTGTTGGCTACGTAGAACAGTTGATCTTCCGTAATTACACTGGCACCATGCCCCACCTCTTCTTCCACTACATTGATGACTGCATTGGCGCCACCTCGTGCTCCTGCGAGGAGGTTGAGCAATTCATCAACTTCACTAACACATTCCACCCTGACCTTAAATTTACCTGGACCATCATTGACACCTCCCTCCCCTTCCTGGACCTCTCCATCTCCATTAATGATGACCGAATTGACACTGACATTTTTTACAAACCCACCGACTCCCACAGGTACTTGGATTACACGTCTGCCCACCTTATCTCTTGCAAAAATACCATCCCGTATTCCCAATTCCTCCACCTCCGCCTCAGCTGTACCTGCTTCCAGGAGGACAAGTTCCACCACAGAACACACCAGATGGTCTCCTTCTTTAGAGACCGCAATTTTCCTTCCCACGTGGTTAAAGATTCGCTTCAACGCATCTTGTCCACATCCCACACCTCCGCCCTCAGACCACTCCCCTCCAACCGGAACAAAGACAGAACGCCCCTGGTGCTCACCTTCCACCCTACCAACCTTCGCATAAACCAAATCATCCGCCGACATTTCCGCCACCTCCAAAAAGACTCCACCACCAGGGATATATTTCCCTCCCCACCCCTTTCCGCCTTCCGCAAAGACCATTCCCTCCGTGACTACCTGGTCAGGTCCATGCCCCCCTACGACCCACCCTCACATCCTGGTACTTTCCCCTGCCACCGCAGGAACTGTAAAACCTATGCCCATACCTCCTCCCTCACCTCTATCCAAGGCCCTAAAGGAGCCTTCCACAGCCATCAACGTTTTACTTGTACATCCACTAATATCATTTATTGTATCCGTTGCTCCCGATGTGGTCTCCTCTATATTGGGGAGACTGGGCGCCTCCTAGCAGAGCGCTTTAGGGAACATCTCCGAGATACCCGCACCAATCAACCACACCTCTCCGTGGCCCAACATTTCAACACCCCCTCTCACTCTGCCGAGGACATGGAGGTCCTGGGCCTCCTTCACCGCCGCTCCCTCACCACAAGACGCCTGGAGGAAAAAAACCTCATCTTCCGCCTCGGAACACTTTAACCCCAGGACATCAATGTGGACTTCAACAGCTTCCTCATTTCCCCTTCCCAAACCTCATCCTAGTTTCAAACTTCCAGTTCAGCACTCTCCCCATGACTTGTCCAGACTTGTCCGACCTGCTTATCTTCTTTTCCACCTATCCACTCCACCTTCCTCTCCTCTCTGACCTATCATCTTCATCTCCTCCCCCACTCGCCCATTGTACTCTATGCTACTCTTCACCCCACCCCCCCCCCCACCTTTCTCTAGCTTATCGCTCCATGCTTCCAGCTCACTGCCTTTATTCCTGATGAAGGGCTTTTGCCCGAAATGTCGATTTCGCAGCTCGTTGGATGCTGCCTGAACTGCTGTGGTCTTCCAGCACTACTGATCCAGAAAATAGCATTACTCACAGATTCACTGGACATGCCATCTGCCGAGCCAATTTTGCAAATGAAATAAAACCAGTTTGGGCATTTTTCTCACCGAAATATGGCAATGTATTAACATAGTTGTATACATCCTTACATTCTCACTTCATCTTCATCCCGCTAATTTAACTTTCTTATTTAATTCCAAACTTCAGAATTTCAAATTCTCCCTCTCTTCCTTTTTCCTCTCTTTCTCTTTCTCTATCTTCTCTCTCTTTCTGTCTCTCTCTTTATCTTCTAACTCCAGTTGTCATATTTGCAATTTAAGTTTCTCGAACTCGACTGCAGTTTCCTGCTTCTCTGATACACCAAAGTGCATGACCAACTCCATTATGATGACAGCTTTCCGTACGTCCCTGGTGAAACCCAATTCTCATCTCCATGTTAATTCTAAAAGTATGCCCTTCCTTTGTCTTTCTACACTTGCTTGCAAATTTGGGAATCATCTTTAAACCTCTTTAATAATGTTAAAAGCCATTTCTTTTAATTTACCCAACCACAAGGAAACAAAATTAAATGAATTTTCTCACCTGTTTTATTTGAAGATCTAGGTCGCTAACTGCCAAGTGATGGAATCTGCTTGGACCTTTCGTACCCCAAATCCGTCTCAATCCCATACGACAAGCCCTCAAACTGTTATGATGTCGATGTTGAAATCCCCTGTTAATTAAAACCACACTCCCAGAAAAGCTCATCTCACCTCGTAATGTGTTAAAACATTAGTGACAAAATATTTGCAAATTCCAGTATGAAGAGAACAATAACAATTTATAAGTATGTATGTTAACTCGCTGAGCTTGATGGTTTGTTTTCAGATGTTTCGTCATCATGACTAGGTAACATCATTTGTGAGAGTCTCTGGTGACGCACTGGTGGTATGTCTCATCTTTCTATTTATAGGTCTTGGTTTCTTAAGATGCATGATGTCATTTCCAGTTTTTTGTTCAAGGGAAGTTAGGTAGGATCTAAATTGATGCACTTGTTGATGGGCTTCTGGCAAGAATGTCATGTTTCTAAGAACTTTCATGCGTGGCTTTGTCCTAAGAAGTATTTGTTGTCGCAGCCAACGTGGTGTCCTTCTTTTTCTGTATGGATGGAAACTAGTGATAGTGGGTCATGTCTTTTGGTAGCCAGTTGGTGTTCATACATCCTGCTAGCACAACAATAGGACAGTCTGAAATGGAGGAAGAAATTATTTTATATACACTGTTTAATCAGTGTGTGTTCAGATAAGTAACACTCTTCATATGTGTATAACGCATTCTGAATGAACAACTGAGACACAGTTAACAAAAAATGATGCACATGATGAATAAAATTTTTTAAGCATTAAAACATAATTTGATCCTCATCTGAAGTGATACCTTCCCTTTCTCTCAACGTTCCCTCTTTTCTGGGATTCCCAACTCTAGTCTCTCATTTTTATCAGAATGCGTGTTAGAAATTCTTGTTTCTGGTTTCCAAACTTATTTCAGTTAATCCCCTTTCTACCAGAAAATAAATATGTTGGCCTGTTGGCCACAAACTAATGTCTGTCATATTGTTGGAGTGGAAAGTTATGGCATCAGACCCAGCGTTTGAACATATTGCTCTGCTGTGCATGCACTGTACAAAGCACCACAGCACCCAGGAATTGCCAAAAGATTGACGGAAGGACATCTACTTCTTCCAAAAATATAGTTTTCTCATTTTCCACATCTCCATAACTATATCCTGTCTCTCGTTCTCCTTTTGTATCTAGTAAAGAAATCCACCAATCATTCTTCGTGACCCATCTCTCAAAACTCCTTCTTTCGGTTTATATCAATTGCTCTCTTCTCCATGTAATGCGATTATAAATGAAAAATGTAACTACAAACACATAGGAGAAGAGCTGGCCAGAGTTAATTGGAAGGGGAACTGAGCAGGAAAGACCATGGAGAAGCAATAGCAGGAGTTTCTGGGGATAATTCGGAAGATAATACCAGAAATGCAACCCCAAGCTGATGAAACAAGGCAGCCAAGAGTGACAAGGCATCAAACCAAAAGAGAAAACATACAATGTGGTGAAGATGATTGGGAATCCAGAGAATTCATTGATTCTGAAAGTTCATAAGGATGGCGTCACTGCACTACAGAGCTCTTATCAGGGAGAGAAACAGAGAAAACACATTCACTTTAAACACAGAAGATGGTATTTCTCAAGGAAAAATATTCAGGTGAATTAAATATTTGACTTAAGGTCAGTTAAATGCTTTTGCGGAATGAGTAAGATTGGAGGCAAGACCCGGGGAGACAGACCCTAAGCAGAATGAGAGTTTGAAAATTGAAGTATTTCCACATCAGAAACCAGATTAGGTCACTGAGTACAGGGCTGATGGGTGAATGGGTCTCAGTGAGAATTGGGGAACAGACATCAGAATTGCATTGCAGATATTTCAGATCGAAACTGTGTATTCATGTCGTGCTGTAGACCACAGCAGCAGGAGAAGCAGACCTGCATTCAACCACAACCTGTAACTTTTTGCCTGGATAATATCTCAGTCTATCATTGCCATCAACACCATCTAGGGCTCAGTGACGAGTGTGGGTGAACATGTCAGAGTCAGAATCACATGAACCTTAACCTGATGCTAACACATTAAAGCTACCAGACTTGACCAATAGATCAGATCGAAGCCCTGCAGTCCTGTCACATTCAATTATAAATGGTGATGGACGATTAAACAAATGACTGGAGGAGAGGACTCCACAAACATCCCCATCCTAAATAATGGAACAGACCTGCACATCAGTGTAAAAGAGAAGGATGTTTTATCTGCACCATCCTCTGCCAGAAGTGTTGAGTCGAAGATGCAGCACACCCACATCATGATGCCCACAAAATCACAGATGCCTGTCTTAAACTAATTCGATTTGCTACATGTGAGATGAAGAAACAGCTGAACACAGTAGATACGACCAAGGCAATGGGTCCTGACACCATTCCTGCAATAGGACTGAAGCCTTGTGTTGTATAACAAGCCGTGTCCCTGGGGAAGCTGTTTCATTCCAGCTCCAACTCTATCATCTCCCTGGCAATTTGGAAAATTACTCAGTTATATTCCATCCCCGAAGAGGGTAATAATTACATTCTGACCAATTACCACTCCCTCGGGACAGTCACGATAGTCAAATTGTTTGGGAGTTCTTTTTGACAGAGCTATCAAGGAGCGCAAAAATAACCTGCTCAGCGTGGTTTCAGATAGGTCCCCCATGTGGAGATAGTGCTGTTGTGGAAATGTCATTGGATTACTAATCCAGACTACGCTAATACTCTGGCAGTGGGTGGAAGTTAAAAACAATTAATAGAATATTGAGATCTAAATCCTGGGGTCAGTAACAGTGACCTGGAAGCCATTGTCGATTGTAAACAGAATTTCCTTCTCCAATGTACTTTTAGGAAGTGAATTCCCGTGATTTCCTGGGCTGGCCTAAAACTGACTCCTAAGTCCCTGACATGTGATAAACATTTCAATGGACTCTGAAACGGCCAAGCAAGGGCACTCACTTGTATCAAACTACTCCGAGGTCTGAAAGGATGAAACCGGACCGAACACCCGGCCCCAGCGTCATTATCGGAAAAGGGAATGGGAACACAGTCCTCCTTCCTAACATCTGAGAGCATGTGACAACATTTATCGAGCTTTGCAACCGACTGCACAGAAACACCGTGAAAGGAGTAGGTCATACAGCACTTTGAGCCTCCCCCATTCTATTTCATGGAGAAAATCTCCTCGATGCACTTACCCCACATGATGTACATATCTGTTAATGTGAGTAACGTTGGCAAGTTATAAAATAGGAAGTTCAGGAGTACGTTTGGTCCATCGAGCTTGCTACGCAATTCAATGTAATGATGGTTGGCCCTTCATTTCCACACCGTACTCCTGCTCTCCCACCATCCCTTTACTGTCTCTAAATCCTTATAATCAGTGTCTCGTTTTCCAGGTGCAAGCGAATTCCCCAGGGTCACCAATGTCTGAATGCAGCCAGTTTTTCTCATCTCAATACAGTGTGACCTGCCTGTACCTAATGTCTGGCCCCTTGGTTTAGACATCCCAGACAGGGGAATAATCATGTCTGCTTCCAATCTGTCTCACCCTGTCAGAGTTTTGTATATTTCACTGCGATCTCCACTCATTTTCCTAAACCCCGTTGAATACTGGCCCAGACACCCCAAACTCGGTTCCCACAACAAGCCTGTCATCCCAGAAATCAGTCTGGTCATCCTTCACTGCTCTCCCTCAATGTCAGGTCTGTCCTTTATTAGGTGAGGAGACCAAAGCTGCACACAATGCTGCACAATGTTCGAATTGATGTCTCACCAGGGCCCTGTACAGCTGCAGTAAGACAACCTTTTTCCTAGACTGAAATCCCTCTGAAGTGCAGGTCAACACAACATTTATCTTATTCACTGCTTTCTGTTTCTGCAATATTCCTTTCAGCGACTGGTGTACAAGGAGGTGCAGATCCTTTTCCGTGTTATAGCTCCCCACTTGGTGCATGTATACACACTGGTCAGCGTGCCAATGCCATTCCGAGTATTGACATCTGGTTACAGAACTCACTGTGCTGCAGGGACCTCAGAGGTTTATGCAGAAGGAAACAATAAAACGGAGCATAAGTCCCTTTGTAGATCAACATGTTTCAACCAATCCTTTTCAAATGGTAGACTTCCAATTTATCGTTTCCATCAAATGGCACACTGTCACCTCTATCCATATTGTTCTCCATCTGTCACGTATTTACCCAATCACTCCACTTGTCTCAGTCTACTTGGTGCATTTTTACAAACTTCTCACCCACTCACAATCCCACATTCGTTAGTGCTGTCAGCAGGCTGGGATATATTGTATCTGATTCCAGCAACCAAATGTTCAAAGGACATTGTGAACAGCTGGGCCCCAAGCACCGATCTCTGTGATACCTCAGCAACCTTCCTCTGTTAATTTCTATTTCTGTATTTCTTTAATCTGGGTGTCGCTGGCTGGGCCAGCATTTATTGCCTGTTCCACGTTGCCCTTGAGAAGGTGGTGGTGAGCTGCCTTGTTTAGCACTGCAGTCCACCTGCTGTGGTTGACCTCCAATTCCACTAGGGAGAGAATCCCAGGATTCTGACCCAGCGTCTGTGAAGGAGCAGTGAGACATTTCCAAGTCAGGATGGTGAATGGCTTGGAGGGGAACCTAAAGATGATGATTTTTCCATACATCTGCATCCCTTGTCCTTCTTTATAGACGTGGTCATGAGCTGGAAAGATGGTGCCTGAGGATCTTTGGTGAATCATTTCATTGCAGCACGTAGATAGTAAAACACTGCTACTGCTGCTGCTCTGCTGCTGTGCGTTGATGGTGTAGAATTGTGGATGAAGGGACAGTCAAACTGGCTGCTTTGTCCCGGATGGTATAAAGCTTCTTGAGTGTTGTTGGGGCTGTACTCATCCAGGAAAATTGGAAGTCTTCTATCGCACTTCTGACTTAGATGACGGACAGACTTTTGGAAGTCAGGATGTGAGTTACTCGCCGCAGTATTCCTAGCTTCTGACCAGCTCTTGTAGTTTCTGTGTTCATGTGGGGAGACCAGTGAGTTTCTGAGCAATGATTACCCACCAGGACTTTGATACTGGCGGATTCAGTGATAGTAACACTATTGAATGCCAAGGGGAAGGTTAGATTGTTTTTTATTGGTGATGGTCATGGTCTGGCATTTGTGAGGCCTGAATATTACTTGCCACTTGTCAGCCTGGATACTGTTCAGATCTTGTCGCATTTGAACATGGACTGCTTCAGTATCCGAGGAGCCACAAATGTTGCAGAGTATTGTACAATCATTGGAGAAAATCCGCACTTCTGACCTTAAAATGGAGGGAAGGTCATTGATGAAGCAGCCCTGAAGAAGTTTTCGGCGAGGCCACTGCTCGAGGGACTCCGACAGACTTGGAGCTGAGTTGACTATCCTTCATCAACAATGACCATCTTCCTACGTGTCAGGTATGATTCTAACCAGCGGGGTGTTTGCCCCGATACCCATTGATTCCAGTGCTGCTAAAGCCCCTTGATACCACACTTGGTCGAAGGCAGCCTTGATTTAAAGGACTATCACTCTCACCCCACCTCTGGAATTCAGCTCTTTTGTCCATGTTTGAACCACGGTAATGAGGTAAGTAGCTGAGTGACCCTGGGGGATCTAAACTGGATGTCATTGAATAGGGTATTGCTGAGCAAGTGCTTCTGAAAAGCACTGACACCTTCCATCTCTTTACTGATGATCGAATGTTGGCTGATGGGGTGGTAATTGGCCGGAATAGATTTGTTCTGCTTTTTATATACAGGAGATACTTGGGGTAATTTTTACGTAATCGGGGAAAGCCATTGTTATAACTGTATTAAAACAGTTTGGCTGGGAGAGTGGCAAGTTATGGAGCACAAGTTTTTGGTACTATTGCCAGAATGTTGTCAGGGTATGTACCCTTTGGAGTATCCAGTATCTCCACCCGTTTCTGGATATCACGTGGACTGAATCGAGTTGGTTGATGACTGATACATGAATTACTGAGGACCACTGGAGGGTGCTGAGATGAATCATCCACTCAGCACTTCTGACTGAAGATTGTTGTGAATGCATCAGCCTTATCTTATATACTGAAGTGCTGGGCTCTTCTATCATGGAGGAAGGGGTTATTTGTTGAATCTCTTCCTCCAATGAATTGTTTAATTGTGCCCAACGTTTCTCGACAAGGTGTGGAAGGACTGCAGAACTTAGATCTGATCCTTTGCTTATGGGATCACTTAGATCTGTTTATCACTTACTGCTTATGCTGTTTGGCGCACAAGTTGTCCTGTGTGGTGGCTTCAACAGGCTGACACTTCATTGTCAGGTATGCCCAGTACTGCTCCTGCCATCCTGAACACTCCATTGAACCAACGTTGATCCTCTGGATTGATGGTAGTGGTTGTGAGAGGGATAATCCAGGACATGAAGTTGTGTGGGTGTACAATTCTGCTCCTATAGATGAACCACAGCACCTTATGGACACCCAGACATGAGCTTCGAGATCTGTTTGAAGTCTGTGCTATTTAGCACCGTGATAGGACCACCCAAAATGGTGGAGGTTATTCTCAATGTGCAGGTGTGACTTTGTCTCCACAATGACTATGCGGGGGTCATTCTTACCAATACTGTCATGGACAGATACTTCTGCAACTGGCAGATTAGTTAGGCTGTGGTCAGTATGTATTTTCAATTGATGGTTCCTTCATCACTTGCCAGTCTAGCAGTTATATCCTTTAGGACCCGGCCAGCTCGATCAGTAATACTGTAGCTGAGCTATTCTTGGAGGTGGACATTGAAATCCTCCACCCAGAGTACATCTTGCGTCCGTGCGACCCTGAGTGTTTCCTCCAAGTGTTGTTCAGCATGGAGGAGTACTGACTCATCAGTTGAAAGTGGCTGGTACATGGTAAGCAGCAGGAGGTTTCCTTTCCCATGTGTAAACTAATGCCATGTGACTTCATGGGATACGGAGTCATTGTTAAGGACTCCAAGAGCAATTCCATTCCAACTGTATCCCAATGTGCCGCCACTTCTGCTGTATCTGTCCTGCTGATGAGACAGGAGATTTCCAGGGAAGGTGATGGGGAGTATGGGACATAGTCTGAAATGGATCATCCACTTAGTATTTCTGACTGAGGATTGTTACGAATGAATCAGCCTTATCTTATACACTAAAGTGCTGGGCTCTTACATCATGGAGGAAGGGGTTATTTGTGGAATCTCTTCCTCCAGTGAATTGTGTAATTGACCCCAACGTTTCTTGACTAGATGTGGAAGGACTTATACATTACAGAATCATACCTTACAGACGATGTCAGGCTGTTGCTTGACGAGTCTGCTTATTTCTATTCATTGTTTCCTGCCAGCTGTCCCATTCTAGAGACATGTCCATACATTAGCCCCAATCCACTCAGATTTGATTATTCAAACTGGGCTTGGAGCTGTACCAAAATGTTTCTAAAAATCAAAATGTTTTACATATATTGCTTCTCTTTCATTTATCTCCCTTTCTGTTTCTCAAACATAATTCCCATTTCATAAATCTATGTTAGTGTTGTCTATGACCATTACTTTAAACCCCAATAATTTCTCCTAAACAATTTCCTTACTATGTTCTATGTTCCATGTACTCTATCATTTTCCCACACCAGACTTGCTTTTCCTTGTATTGTTAGAAAGTTCTGTGAAGACAGAACTGAAGTAGTGGCTTCATAGTTCTGCCATTTCCGTGTTCCTCATTCTCCATTCTCTGGTTTCAAACTGTAAGGAAACTGTATATGTTACTCATATTTTTCACATTGACATGATTTATCAAGGTATTACAGTTCACTCTTATAACCCTTGTGAATATATTCTTCAGAAACTCATCAATTCCCGCCTTAAACTGCTCGATAATTGATCTTCTACACCATACATTCTCAGGAGCATAGACTCTATGCCAACAGAAGTACAGCACCATCTATATTAGTCACACTTCCCCACAGCAGGCCCATAGCCTGGAATGTTATGACACTTCCAAGTGCTCGTCCAAGTACGTTTAAATGATAATTTCCCTCTCATGAAGTAATCCCAGAACACAACATCCTCGAGCTAAATCGTCTCTGAAACTCAAACGTTTCACTTTAAAAGTGTGCTCCTTTGTTCTCGACCCACTGACTAAAAGGAACAGTTGCTGTCTATCCACCCTGTCCGTGTCGCTCATAATCTTATCCTTCTGAATCACTGACCCCTCAGCTTTCTCTGCTCCAAAGTAAACAACCCAATCTTATCCAGCCTCTCTCCATAGCTGATGTGCTTCATCCTAGGGAACGCCCTGGTGCATCACCTCTGCACCCTCTCCAGTTCAATCACATCCTTCCTGGAATGTGGCTCCCTGACATACGTACACTACTACATTTTGGCAGAACCAAAGCCCTGTATTACTCTTATAATCTACACCGTGATTAGGAAACACAACACCCAAGGTCCAATTCTTAACTAGTCCATTACCCTGTCCAGACACATTCTGGGATGTGTGGAGAAGCACACTCTGAGGTTCCCAGTGTGCTGCCATTCATTGTGTCCTCCCCTGCCTGGTTCCATCTCCCAAAGAGCATCACCTCATATTTATCAGGGTTACATTCAATCTGCCATTGATCTGCCCCTCTGACCATTCTATCTGCATCTTCCAGTAACTTAAGGCCTTCCTCCTCACTGCTAACAACTCAGCCATTCGTTATGTCAAACATACACTTACTTATCACACCTTGCCACTCTCCACCTAGCACCCTCCACATTCACACACATGTATATATTTATGAATTACACAAACAATAAGGGATGCACCTCTGATCCCTGTGGTACACTAGGGACACTGGTCTCCAGTCACCCAGTCTTCTCCCACCACCCTCTGTCTCCTGCTACTAGGACATTTTTCGATGTAACTTGTCAAGTTTTGCTTCATATTGTGAGATTTTACTTTATTTTTCAGTTTCCCAGGTGGAAATTTGTCAAAGGCCTTCCTAAAAAAAAACAAAACAATCGACCTCCTCAAACTAATTCAATCAAATGCATTAGATGTGACTTCCTTCTGATAAAGTCATGATGATTATCCCTGATCAAACTTTGCGACTCTGATTGGAGTTCGATTTTCTCCTTCCCTATTTTCTCCAGTAGTTTCCTTAACAGTGATCTAATACCCGCTCGCCTCTAGTTCCCTGGTCTATCTCTCCCACCCTTACTGTGAAGTGGAATCGTACTAGCAGTTCTCCAGTCCTCTGGCACCTCCCCTATGGTCAGATTCTAATTAAAATATTCAGTCCGCAATGCAATCAACATGTGTATTGCTGCTTCCTCTGAAATACATGTATGAAGTACATCTGGTCTGTCAGATTTATAAATACTCAATCCAGCTTTCTTTTCAAAGATGACCCCAACACTGATAAGAATGATCTCAGATTTTACTTACACAAGTCCCATGGTCACTTGGTATTTCTGGAAGAATTTCTGGACATTCATCCATGAAGGTAGACACCAAAGAAACTGTTTCTTTTCCCTGTAATTTCTCTGTTCTCTGCAATAACTTATCCTGAACGCACACCAACTGTTCCACATTTGATCTTATTTTTTTTCATACATTGATAGATGCTTTTTAGCAGTCTTTATGTTTTTCTTTCATTTGCACACTTTTTCTCTTTTTGTTTATCTTCTCAGTTTCTTGGTCATCCTTTGCTGGGTCCTACATTTCTCTGAATCCACTGGCTTACTGCAACACCTGGCATTTTTCTAAGCTGCCTCCTTTCATCTAATAGGTAGGTGAAGGTGGGGTTGAAAGTGATAGTCGGAGAGGAGGGGGGACCAGATTGATCTTGTCACATAGCACCGATCAAAAGGGCGGTGCTGACTTGGAAGGTTGGAGTGGGATCAGGTGGCATTAGGGAAAATGGGGAAATCCACTATGATCCCCCGTGGTTAGATGGTCCCAAGGCAGAAGATGAGACTTTCTTCCTCCCGGCTTCTGGTGGCTCGGATTTGGCGATGGAGCAGGTCTAGGACCCTCATGTGCTTGGCAGATTGGGAAGGGGAGCTAAAGTGCTCAGCTACAAGGCGATGGAGTTGTTCGATGTGGCTTTCCCAGAGATGTTCTCTGAAATGATCTACAAGTTGACCTCCTGCCTCGCCAATGTCAAGAAGACCACATGGGTTTAATGGATGCAGTAGATGAGGCGTTTGTCTCCCTTTATCACCTATCACTTCCAATCCTACCTTCTTCTACCTATCGCAATCCTAGCTACCTCCCCACTGCCGCACCCTCTTCTCATTTATCTCTCAGCCCCCTCGGCCCATAAGCTTCATTCCTGATGAAAGGCTTATGCCCAAAATATCGATTTATCTGCTCTTAGTATGCTGCCTGACTGTGCTTTTCCACCACCACACTCTTCGACTCTGATCTCCAGCATCTGCAGTCCCCACTTTCACCTCACAACTTCATGGCTTGCAAGATTCAGATTCATAATAGTTACTTCAAATACAACAAAAACTGTCGTGTACTCAAACAGCATAAAAGAAAACCAATACATTGTTTTCACTGTTCTCAAAATGTCCTTTCCGGCAAAATTTTCATTAGCCATTCTGATCACTCAACACCAATTCCTAAATAACCTGATGTCGAGCTCAGTGCTCAACATAATGTTCATGTAAACCATCTCACACGTGGGCATGAAATCCATTTTCCCAGCATTAGCATTCAATTGGGTTAACACAGTTTAGATATGATTTAAACATATATCATTACTGCAGTACCCACAGAAGTGTATACCTCATTTCCTGTTTTATAACATGTCCAGCATTTGTATTGCAGCTTTCACTTTGATATATAACTCCCATCAACGTTTGCTCCTCCTTGCTGTTCTTCCGCTCCACCTTACTAGATTCTGTGGATTCTGAGCGACGTGGGCTCTGGGGAGATTAATGGCAGAGATCATCTCGCTACATCATTTATGATCTTTGCAAACTTTAATTTCTCCAGATCTCCCGTTATGCAGTGGAGTAGAGAAGGACAATGATCTTCCAACAATGCTCTGTACTCCCCCAGAGAGCTGAGACAGCTCTAACCTGGGTGGGAAACTTACAACAGGGTGGTAAAGTGGTGCTGCTGCTGTAGAGGGAGATCACATCTGGAATAGTGTGTACAGATTTAGCCTCTTCTATGAAGAAAGGGTGTTGTTGTATTGGAAGCAGCTCAGAGATGGTTCCCTCTACTGATTCCTGCAATGAAGGTGCTGGCTTATAACGAAAGGATGATCAGGTTGACCCAGGAGCCATTGGAGTTTACAAAAATAAAGATGTTCTTATTTCAACACAGATGACAGAAGGAGTTAACAAGTGAAGCGAATTACACAGATAGTGGAGGAATCCATTCCGTTCTCCAGCCTGTTACACAGGAACAACAGGATGATTTTCAGGCATTCGACCCTGTTACACCAAAACAGGACATGGTTATTCAGCTCCTGGATCCTGTTACACATTTACAGAAGGAGGCCAATCAGCCACTCAAGTATATAACAGTAGGCCATGCTGCACCAGTAACCTGTTAAACTGCAACAGGATCAGTCCATTCAGCCTCCTCAAGTCTGTAATACAGGAACTGGAATAGTGACTGGAGATGGTTACACTGGGATAACAGGAGGCCATTCAGACTCAACGAGCCTATTGCAAGGGAATTGGATAATGACAAAAACTATCTGAGACTTCTTTCATGAGAAAGGAAGAGGTAATTTAGACACGTGTCTGTTATATGGGAACAAGAGAAGACAAATCAATCCCTTGGTCCCATCTCCGGGATATATGAGGAGACCATTCAGTAATTTCACCTGTTATGAGAAGACCCGTCAGCCCCTCAAAATGTTACACAGCAACGGGAAGATTCCATTATCCTCCAATCCTCTAAAGCATCAACAGGAGGAGGTCATTCTGGCATGGAGCCGACAATGTGGGAACACCAGAAAGACGTCACCTCAACGATTTTGATGATGGGTGCATTCAGTGACACATGGCTCTTACGCAGCAATTGGAGCACATCTCTTAATGTCTTGTGCCCATTAAACAGGAATTCAAAGAAAATGTAAAGGTTTTCGAAAGGGAAGAACTTATAATAATGGTACACATTAGGGACTAAAGTGTAACAATAAACTATTGTAATTTAAGGCAAATTCAGAGAGTCCATTGTTCAGGACATTTGCCATGTTAAACCACAATCCATCAGAGTCAACATGGTTTAACGAAAGCTAAACCGTGTCTGAATTGTTTGCTTGAGTTATTTGAAGATGTCACAAACAAGGTGGATCGTGGGAATCTTGGAGATGGAACATATTTGGTCTTCCTGAAGGCATCAGATATGTCGCTTCTCCAAAGAGTAAGTGGGAAGATCAGAAAACATGGGTTTAGGAGTAATTTATTAGCTTGAATGGAGGATTGGTTAACCAACAAAATGGAGTCAGATAGAATAAATGTGTCATTTTCTTTTGGCAAATGCAATTTGTGGGGTGCCATTGATTTCAGGACGCATGCCTCATACATTTGTAATCAATGGTAGTACAGTACTCGGTTGCTGGGATAGAAAATACAATGCCACGTTTTCAGATGACACTAGCATTGGTGGGAAATTACGTCGGAATGATGATGCAAGAGATTTGAAAATTATATGGATAGGTTTGGTGAATGGGCCAACATTTGGCAAGGAAAATTAAAGTGAATAAATTATGGGTTATTCAAGTTGGTCAGTATAATAGAAAGACAAATTATTATCTAAATGGAGAGAAAGTTCAAAGTGCTTAGGTGCAGAGGGATCTGGGTGTCTGCCTGCATATCACAGAAAACCTGCCTGCAGATACTGCAAGTAATGAGAAATCCAAGCATAATTCAGTGTTTATTTATAAAAGGATAGAGTAGAAAGGTCAGGAGTGTTGGTGTAGCTATGCAAGGCATTATTGAGGATGCAACTGGAGTACAGTTTGGTTGTCCTGCAGAATGTGGTATTTCCATTGGACGCAATTCAGAAGAGCTTCATTAGATGGATTCCATATTTGAAGTGTTTGTGTTATGAAGAGAAATTGAGCACTTTAGGCCTATACTTTCGAGTTTATAAAAATGAAAGGGGATCTCATTGAGTTCTGTAAAATGCTAAAAGTAATTGAATGTGTAGATATGGAGTGGTTCTTTTTTTCATGTGGCGCAATCTACAACAAGAGACTAGAGTTTTAGGATGGAGAGATAGCAGGAAAGTGGAACAGAGGCCTCGTTGACATCAGCCTCATCGAGGGGTTGGATTCCTCACAGATGCTCCTTGTTCTTTTTCAACCCTTCGACTGTGTTGCCCAGGAATGGGGGAATACTGAGCATCATACAGGAGCAGGCACTCAGGATAAATCAGTCTCAATCAGTTAGACAGAACGTAACCAATAGGGTCACAGAGTAACCAGTACTTGGTTCTCAACTATTTACAATCATTATTAATGATCGGGGGATGGAACAGATACACAGATGTTGAGTTTGGTGATGTCACGATGGTAAGCAAGAGATTAAATTATCAAGAGAGGGTGGGGAGTCTGCAAATAGATTCAGAGAGGTAAAGACAATAGATAATAGTTTGGCAGGTGGGATTTAACATGATATAACCTGTCATTTCATTTACAGGAATAACGGAAATCAATATGTTACTGAAATGGAGAGGGATTTTAGGACTTATTGATACTGTGTACTGAGGGGCTCACTCAGACCCTTTCAGACATGGCAGCTTTTGCTCCATCCCTGATCGTCTGCTCCCAGACACTCCAAGTGACCCCATTGCTCTCGTACACATGGAATACTTCAATATGGTTGATTAGTGGTGCGGATGGGGTTTTGAAACGTGCATCAAGGGAACGACCTTTATCCAAAATATATTCATTTCGTTCTACGTAGAGACCCAATGACGATGGGAATGGCTGACTGCTTCTGAATGAAGAGGCCGTGACTGCTGCCAGGACAGTGGGTATTCAACAACATGATGTACTGTGCATGGGTACACTGTAACATTAATAGAGAGAGAGCTCCTTCAGTTCCTCTACCTCTCCCCATTGACATGGGTACTCTGCAGATGCCATGCACACTATCGGGAATCCCACTATCCTGGATACACCCGGCAGCTCCCTGCTGTAGGACAAACAATGCTTCTCATCCACCATATATATCCTTCATCACCGAATGGTGACATTGATGTTGAGATATTGGGAAATGATGGATGTGTCACCTAGTTCTGCCTGGAAAGTTATGGATCATAAAAGCTGAATGAAACTGTGACCCTAACAGCCACTTGCAGCACCGTCCTCCCCCTGGTGTGATGGGCCAGGACGTGTTGAAGGAGATGACACCGCTTTGTGCCCAGGTGCTTGTTCAGTCAGGGTCCCCTCACTATCTGCTCCTGGGTTAAGTGTAGCTTGGGAAGTTTTTCCCACTCACTCCGTGGTTTCAGAGCTTCCCCTCTCTGCAGCCTGTGCTTCATGTATTGTTCATGTTGCAGGATCAGATGCTGTAAATACAGTGCCCATGCTCCATCCAGAGTTGAGTCACCAAATCCTCAGTTCTCCCTGAATGTCTGAGGCAGCTTACAGCAAACCATCCCCAGCCACTCCACTAAATTTTTAATAACAGGAGTCAGTCAGAAACCCCTCGGCTACAAGTGTTGTGGACCAGACCAGAACCCCGCAAAATATTTTAAGAAGGCCGCTTAGACCCAAACCTTTCTTTATTTTGAATATAGATGTGAAGCGTGCATTCTAGATATATTGTGACTGGTCAACCTACTCCACATTCAGCAAAATATAATCTACTCAAATACTTTAGTTAAAATACACTCAAAGAAAAGAAAAAATTGGGATGGCTTATATGTTGGAACACTTACACAAACAATAGATACCATACCATCTTGGTTTACACCGCTTTGCACAAAGATATATTAAAATGTATTCAGATGCTTACAGCAGTTTTCCAATCCAGGATAAAACAACATCAACAGAGATCTCAGAGGGAAAAGCAGCTGGAGATCATGTATTCAAACTTCCAACCCTCTGGGATCCCCGAGCAGCTTCTTAATGCTGCAGCTAATAACAAAACGAGAAAACCAGGTCTGGGAGAGCTGGCCACTGCCCTTCCATTGTTACCACTGTTTTAATAAAACCTAAAGGTTTTCTCAGTTATTTATTTAAACTGTTTTCAGACAGCAGTTCCACCTCTACCTTTAAAACCTCTGTTCAAAAAAATAACCCAAGAGAAAATCACCTTTTTACAGTGATAGTATACTCACAACTCCACCATCAATAAACTGATCCATCAATATACAAAAATGGATTCATTTTAGACCTCCTAACCTTCCTCTATTTGCAGACTGAAATGCATATATATTACGTTGACTCTGAGCATACAAATGTTCACAACTAGATTCGATTTCATTCATTTTACTCCCGCCACAGAGTGCCTTTGCCTTTCTTCATCCAAGTCTCCACAACGTGTCAAAAGTTAGGTTTTTCTCGCCCTGTCAACTGTATAATTTCAAATTGAATGGCAGCAATAATAATCTCAATTGAAACAGACTGGTATTATTCTCCCCAAACCTCTCCAAAAACTTTAAGGGGTCACGATCAGTGATAAAGATTTGTCTCAGGTATGTTATTCGCAATTTAAAAGCTGAAATGATGGAACGCCAACGTCAAGCTCAAGACCTCCTTCCCCATTGTGGAATAAAACTGTTGATGTTTCCACTGGACACTTCAACCACACGTTACATGATGGAGCACTTCTCATCTCTCCAATACTCCCGCTGAATGACATAGCTCCTCATATTTCAGCATTAAAGAATTACATGCTTCTGTGCCTCTCAATGCTGTAACCACTTTACCGGCTTCTCCTGGCCTATGCCAATAAACCTTATTCTCACAGAGATATGTTTAAGAAGATCTAGCACATTCTTCTCAATCCGTCACAGAAACCTCATCAGCTGCCATTTCAGCTTCTAATCTTGGCATTTTAACTCTCTGCTCTTCCACACGAGTTCTCACGGCTGCCAGAAGTGAATTGTTCAGTTTCTCCAAAATAAGAATCTCTCTAAGAGTGTCATTGGTTTGCTCAGTTTTTAATACCCTAACCAACCTTTCAAAATTATTATTTTTTGATTCTGTCAAACTCAATGTGCGTTTAATCAGGAGCGGTATTTTAGATTCCTGAAAGGCTGTCTGTTGGCTTCTGGCACGAGCTTGCATGCACGTCCGATGGCTTTCTACATCTCCTCATACTCCCCAGATACCTCCTCCGATAGGATGCAAATATCTATCAGCTTTGTTTGGATCAACTAAATCCACATGGTCACTGGGCACTTCATTTGTTTAGCCACTTTCTCAAATGAAATTAAAAAGGCTTCCCCGTAGTTTTCATCAAATTTAGATAATGCCTGGTGTATCCAAACCCTGAAAACTCTTAGTGACTGAAAGAATCTTTATACACAAAGCACTGTTTCAAGCAACCTAATTCAACATTTGGAACAAAAGACACTGACAGCTGCCATACGCGACCTTTGAACCCAATAGCCTCCTCGTGCGTACTCTCCAGTGTCTGCATGAGCTTATTCTGGATGCTTTGGTGTCCCCCCCACAATCCAAAGATGTGCATGTCGGGTGAATTGGCCATGCTTAGCTGTTCACATTTTTCAGGGATGTGTGGGTTAGGTGCCTTAGTCGGGGTAAATGTGTCATAATAGGGTAGAGGAATGGGTCTGGGTAGGTTACTCCTCGGAGGGTCGGGTGTAGACGTGTTGGGTCGAATAACCTGTTTGCATACTGTATGGATTGTAATTCTAAACCCAATTACAGATTTAGAACCAGACAAGAGACCCCAGTTTGCCATAGACCAACCAGACTGTCTCAAACTATTTTAAGAAGATAGCTTGGATGCCAACTTTTCCTTAATAACAAGATAGATGGGAATTCGATGTCCCAGATGTGATTCCACTCGTCAAACCAATCACCATTATGCAAAACACACTATATTTAAACACTCTAATGAAAATCCATACAAAATGAAGAGGAATTTAGAATAACTTAGCTATTGGAAACCTTAACTGAATGATGGACACAGACCCTGCTACAAATGAACTGTTCCAATATCACCTAAACACACCCCTTGGCAAAAATGAGTATTCAGACATACATTCTTGCATACAGTTCTCCAGTCCAGGAGGAAACAGTATCAAGTGAGATTTCCGAGAGAATAGCAGTTAGGGATAATTTATTAAAACTTCCAACCCTTCTGGGACCCAAGCACCTGGTAACTGTTACATCTGCAAGGAAAAAAAACTATAAAGCCTGGTTTGTGCAAGCTGACCATTGTTACTATTATTTATTTAAAAAAATAAAAGCCTCATAAGTTTTTTCACTGAGCCGTTTTGAGTAGGCACTTTGCCCTTTAAGACCTCTTACTAAAAAAAGGAGAAAATAACATTTTCTTTGAAAAAAGTGACATCATTGCAACACAATTTAAATGACTGTTCCTTTATTCAAGGGGCTTTCTCGTGTTACTGACAGGAAGATCACCTGAGAGGGATAAACACAGGCACAGATCAAGTTACAAGGATGTTTCTCATAACTTCTGAAACATGCCTGTCCATGGACCATCACATGGGGCATACCAGGAAGTGAACAACAGCCTGACACACACCATTTCATTGCTTCTGAGCTTCACAATGCCAGCACTCGATATACTCCAGAGCCAAAACCCGAGGCCAGGGAAAGATACAGAAGAACAGAGAGATTCACATTAAAGACAGAAACAGACAGTTAATTAACTGAAAAGATGTTGTGAAAATATGGATAAAAAGACCTGGCAGTGGGACGAACTGGAGCAGTAAGATCTTCGAAAGCAAAATTACAAGTATGAGAACATTGAATAAAGGCATTGTCAGATCAGCGGAAATAGTTTTTTAAATCAAATTCTGAATTTGCTTCACAGAACAGCACAAACAACATAAACTGGGACAAGATGACAGCCCAGCATGGAGAGCTGTGTATACCATGCTAGTGTGTTGCTCAGTAAACTGCACTATCTGCACAGTATGGAGTGTATTGCAAACTTTACTATCATATGCTAACTATATTCGCAACAGATTACTGCCTACAATGGGAAGATTTGCTGCGTGTATGTGTTCATCAGAAACTGAGAGACAGTGCGTGTGTGTGTGCACGGTTGGCGCGGTTGAATGTGAAACTCATTTGTGAGAAGGAATGCACATGGAAGAAATTATTTTAAATCCGAACTACTGGCAGGCTTTTTGTTAATCAAAAGAGAGAACGAGAGACGTTTCATGGACAGATGAGATAAAGTGTTTGAGAATGTTAAAATAAAGGCATTTCCAGACACAATAACAATATACATCAGCATACACATGAATGAGAGATGGATGGCAGTTTGGTGTGAGGTCGAATCAGATTTGTTTCGGCAGGTGTGAAGCCAAGAGTGCCTGAAGCAGATTATTAACTTCATTAAGACGGTATTTCATAGCTCAAGGTTCAAACAGCAGATGGAATACACCAGTGAGATATATTCTGGGGTGGTGAGTTTTTCAAGTTATAAAAGGTCAGGGTATGGTGTCAGGAATCAGTTCATGGTCAAAGGGATCTCCCACAGTTGTGACTTGTCTGCTTCAGCCGCAGATATTAGCCAGGGATGGGATGGAAGTGGAGTTTGTAACCAGGACAGTAGCAGTGACCTCCATGTTGTTAATATTTAAATAACAAAAGCAATGATATAATAAATTGTAGTTCTCCGCTGAAACTGAGTAGGTCAACATAGAGACCCATGAGTAACACTGCCAGAGCAGAGAGGGAGGCAGGAATTGAACATATTCCTTGATGTGGTTAGTAGTGGTCTGGAGAGTGAATATCTGGATTGAGATTTTCAACAGGAACAATAATAGTGACAAGAAGTGTAGACTATATGAAGGAACAGTAATACAGTCATAACCGCTTTATAGAAAAACAAATCTGGACAGTGGCACTTACCACGAACACCAACGATAGCCAGGAAAGGATAATAAAAATATTGGATAACGAGAAGAGCGTAATGGATCCGTGATGATAATGACCACCAATAAAATGGAGAAAGATACCAAACATAATCGGATAAGCTCCTGTCTATTTTTGGAACATGCCAGTCTAATGTTCCCAGATTCGGATACATTTTTGGAACATTCCAATCTAATGTTCTCAGATTCGGATCTCTCCGCCCCCTCTCTCTGAATCTGCTGATCACTGTCAGTGCTGTAGGTGATGCTCCCGCTTATGTTACGCGATAACGCATTGAACGGCGCTCATTTATCATTAAAAGATGGAAACCCTCCACTGAGATAATCAGAATCCATGGAGATTGGCATTAATCACAGTCACTGAACAAACACTGGGAAACTGAGCAAAGGCTACAACAATGGATGAATGGGCACCGCACGACAATCAACAGACAGGCGTGTTCCCTTCCAGTTGGGGAATACTTCAGTGGTCCAGGACATTAAAATTCGGACCTTCTGGTGACCATCCTTCAAGGTGGACTTCGGGACAGGCAGCAGCCAACAGTGCCCGAGCAGAGGCTGATAACTAATTTCGGGACCCAGAGGGAGGGCCTCAACTAGGAAAATTGAGTTCACGTCACACTACAGGTGACCACCATTGCACTGTATATACACACACACACACTTACTTCTATACACATAAATGCATACGGACACACATGTACACAGACACGCACACAGACACTCACACGCAACCTTATAGACACCCATTCTCAGACAGGCATCCGATCAGAGATTTAGACCACTCTGCACTCATGCACACACAAATACACACTCTCTCTCTGATACTCAAAGCCCCACCACCCCAGCCACGCACACACACTCCACACTCACACATGCACGCCCTCACAGACTTAAGAAACTCTACATCACTCACACACATATACACTCCCTCTCACACGCACAACCCCCAACCAAGACACACACACACACACACACACAAACACACACTCACACACACACAAACACACAAACAGACAAAGACCCACAAGCACACATGTATTTTGTGGGTGAATTTGTACTTGCAGACTTACATTGTACTTTGCTCAAAAACTACATGAATTCATGTAAACCTCTGAGCTCAAAAACTGCATGAATTCATGTAAAACTCTATTATCTCACTTTTCAGATTAGAATCAATCTAAACATCATGGTATAGACAGATAACACAGGGGGCGAACACCTTCAACATATTGTCTAGCTAACACACATTGTTATAGCTAACCTGAGAATGCAACTTTAAAAGAAAAATGTTTTCTGATTTACACATGAAAGAAATGAAATTATCATGGTATTCGAACAGATGAAAGACTCAACAGACAATCAAGGTATTTATCAATGTATAATTTCAGTTACATCACACTGTAAATTTTTGATATAAATTCCGTGTTACGATCGGGCCCGCCACTATCACCTGATGAAGGAGCGGCGCTCTGAAAGCTAATGTACTTCCAATTAAACCTATTGGATAATAACCTGGTTCTGTGTGATTTTTTAACATTTTACACCCCAGTTCAACACCGGCATCTCCACTTCAAGACTGAACAAATAGGCTCAGTTAACCAGTTCAACACATCACTTCTCATATCACTATAAAAGGGAGCATTTACTGGGATTGGATGGAATGGATAGAGGGTTGCTGAGGGATGGACCATAAATCTTTAAACATTTTAAATCTTTCTTTTAAACTTTTATATGAGAGTATTAACAGGATACTGCAGGGGTCAATATATGTTCCACTCTCTTTATGGAAGGAGGCAATTATAAAGTAACAGATCGGTTGCATTAAAAAAACTCGGGTGGGTCAGTTTCTAGATACCTCAACACAAAGTATAATACTTATTGACCAATGTGAGGCTGCTCCTGGTTTTAATGCACTGTTGTCAAATCCTTTCATAACCTTGAGACAGAGCATTGAGATTGCTGCTCAGTAACAGGCTGAACTAATTCTGCCCCTATGGGCCTCTTACAGAGGGATAAGAGAAGACCATTCAGCCCATATTAGCCTGTTTAGGTGGAAATCTAGAATATTGGCACATTTTGCCAACAGAATCATTCTAAATGAAGAGATGTGTCGCTTCAGCTGCCTGAGGTGTTACTGAGTGTTGTTTGTGTTTCTGTAACTCAGAAGGAATGGGCTTCCATCAGGTACAGTTTACTGGCTGCTCGTAATCCACGGCTTGTTGTGTCATTTAATGTTACAGAGGGCCACAAGGAGCCCATTCAGCCTCTCTAGCCTATTACGGAGGGGCAGGAAGTGTTTATTTAACTTTCAAATCTGTTACTCATAAATATTAGTTTTAAATTAGTTTTGGAATAGGAAAGACCCGATGTAAATATTAAAGTTCGAACTTTGAACAAGGCCAATTTTGAAAGTGTTAGGTGAGCCCTGTGAAAGTCTGACTGGAATACCCTATTCACAGGTAAAGGAATGGTTGGAAAATGCAAGGCCATAAAAACCTGGTTTCAGAAAGTCCAGAGCCAACCTGTTTCCATTAGTGAGAGGGGCAAAGCTGGTGAGTGCAGGGCCTGCTGGATGGCTAGATATACTGATTCTCTGGTCAAGGTAAGGAAAGAGGCATATGTCAGGTAAACACAGCTGAGATCAAGTGAATCCCGAGAGGTGTATAAGGGCAGCAAGTGTATAGTCAATGGGGAAATCGGCCAGAAAAATGTGGACATGAGATGGTTTTAGAAATAGGGTTAATGAGTCATCGAAGGAATTCTTCAAATCCTCTTATGGGAAAAGATTAACTAGGGAGAGAATAGGGCCCCTTAAAGTTCAGTAAGGCTACATATGTATGGAAGCACATAAACATAGGTTGGGGGGATACTAAACAAGTATTTCCCCTCAGAGTTTAATGTGGAGGAGGTTACAAGAGCGAGAGAATGAAGAAATATGTAATGATAAGTTGAAAAGTGTCTATATTACAAGGAGGTGTTGGACATTTTAAAACACATAAAGGTGAACAAATCCCTGGAACCTGAGCAGTTGTATCCCAGATAATTGTGGGAAGCTAGGAAATCGATTGCGCAGCATTTTGCTGATATATTTGTAACATTGATTTCCACAGGTGAGGTGTCAAAAGGCTGGAGGGCTGCTGACATAGAGTCATTATTTTAGAAAGTAAGGAAAAAAAAGGTAACTATAGATCGATGAGCCTGACGTTAATGGTGACTAAATTTTTGGAGGGGATTTCGAGGAAAAGGATCGATATGCATTTGGAAAGACAAGGACTGAAGTGGGCTTTGTACATTGGAGATTACGTCTCACTGACTCAGTGAAAGTTTTTCAGGAAGTGATGAAGGTGGTTGATGAAGGCAAAATAGTGGATGTTGTCTTCATGGAATTCAGTAATAAAACCAAAATGTTCTGCATGGTACACTGGTTAGCTAGGTCAGACTGCCAGGGATCCAGGTAGAGCTCACCATTTAGATCCAACTTTTTTTGAATATTGGAGACAGGGCGAGACAGTGGACATCTGTTCATTGGACATGGAGACCTGTGACCAGTGGTGTGCGGCAAAGATCAATAGTGGGTCCACTGCCTTTTGTCAGTTACACAAATCATTTGCATTTGAGTATATGAAGTATGCTGAAAATGTGTCGCTGGAAAAGCGCAGCAGGTCAGGCAGCATCCAAGGAGCAGGAGATTCGACGTTTCGGGCATAAGCCATTCCTCAGGAATGAGGTGAGTGTGCCAAGCAGGCTAAGATAAAAGGTAGGGAAGAGGGACTTGGGGGAGGGGCGATGGAGATGTGATAGGTGGAAGGAGGTCAAGGTGAGGGTGAAAGGCCAGAGTGGGGTGGGGACGGAGAGGTCAGGAAGAAGATTGCAGGTTAGGAAGGCGGTGCTGAGTTCGAGGGATTTGACTGAGACAAGGTGGGGGGTGGGAAATGAGGAAACGGGAGAAATCTGAGTTCATCCCTTGTAGTTGGAGGATTCCTAGGCGGAAGATGAGGCGCTCTTCCTCCAACCGTCGTGCTGTTATGGTCTGGCGATGGAGGAGTCCAAGGACCTGCATGTCCTTGGTGGAGTGGGAGGGGTAGTTGAAATGTTGAGCTACTGGGTGGTTGGGTTGCTTGGTCCGGGTGTCCCAGAGGTGGTC
Organism: Hemiscyllium ocellatum; assembly: GCF_020745735.1. NCBI lineage: Eukaryota > Metazoa > Chordata > Chondrichthyes > Orectolobiformes > Hemiscylliidae > Hemiscyllium > Hemiscyllium ocellatum. The sequence goes on along the minus strand of NC_083421.1, from coordinate 2,037,206 downwards.
TCTGAAACGTTCCTCAAGTAGACGGCCAGTCTTCCCAATATAGAGGAGGCCACATCGGGTGCTGCGGATGCAATAGATGATGTGTGTGGAGGTGCAGGTGAATTTGTGGCGGATATGGAAGGATCCCTTGGGGCCTTGGAGAGAAGTAAGGGAGGAGGTGTGGGCGCAAGTTTTGCATTCCTTGCAGTTGCAGGGGAAGGTGCCGGGAGGGGAGGTTGGCATGGTGGGGGGTTGTGGACCTGACGAGGGAGTCACGGAGAGAGTGGTCTTTTCGGAACGCTGATAGGGGAGGGGAGGGAAATATATCCCTGGTGGAGGGGTCCGTTTGGAGGTGGCGGAAATAACGGCGGATGATACGCTGTATACGGAGGTTGGTGGGGTGGTAGGTGAGAACCAGTGGGGTTCTGTCCTGGTGGCGCTTGAAGGGGCGGGGCTCAAAGGCGGAGGAGCGGGAAGTGGAGGAGATGCGATGGAGGGCATCGTCGATCACGTCTGGGGGGAATCTGCGGTCCTTGAAGAAGGAGGCCATCTGGGCTGCACGGTATTGGAACTGGTCCTCCTGGGAGCAGATGCGGCGGAGACAAAGGAATTGGGAATATGGGATGGCGTTATTACAGGGGACAGGGTGGGAGGAGGTGTAGTCTAGGTAGCTGTGGGAGTCAGTTGGTTTACAGTAGATGTCCGTGTTGATTCGGTCGCCCGAGATAGAAATGGAAAGGTCTAGAAAGGGGATGGAGGAGTCTGAGACAGTCCTCGTGAATTTGAGGTCGTGGTGGAAGGTGTTCGTAAAGTTGATGAACTGTTCAACCTCCTCGTGGGAGCACGAGGCAGCGCTGATACAGTCATCGATGTAGCGGAGGAAAGGGTGGGGGGTGGTGCCAGTGTAGTTGCAGAAGATGGACTGTTCCACATATCCTACGAAGAGGCAGGCATAACTGGGGGCCCATGCGGGTGCCCATGGCAACTCCTTTGGTTTGGAGGAAGTGGGAAGGTTGGAAAGAGAAGTTGTTCACAGTGAGGACCAGTTCAGTCAGTCGAAGGAGGGTGTCAGTGGAAGGGTACTGGTTGGTACGGCGGGAAAGGAAGAAGCGGAAGGCTTTGAGTCCTTCGTGATGGGGGATGGAGGTGTACAGGGACTGGATTTCCATGGCGAAGATAAGACGTTGGGGACCGTAGAAGCGAAAAGCTTGGAGGAGGTGGAGGGCGTGGGTGTTGCCACGAACGTAGTTGGGGAGTTCTTGGACTAAGGGGGACAGGACCATGTCGAGGTATGCAGAGATGAGTTCGGTGGGGCAGGAGCAGGCTGAGACAATGGGTCGGCCCGGGCAGTCAGGTTTGTGGATTTTGAGCAGCAAGTAGAAACGGGCGGTGCGGGGTTGTGGGACTGTGAGGTTGGAGGCGGACTACTGCGAACCTTCTTTGATGAAGTGACCAGCAACATTGAGGAGGGAAGGGTGGTATACGTACGTAGTTTCTTTGGATTCCAGTAAGGCCTTCAGTAAGGTTCCACATGGTATGCTGCTCTGGAAGGTTAGATCACATGAAATTGAGTGGAAGCTGGAAAATTAGGTACAAAAGTGGCTTGATGGTAGGAAGCAGAGGGTAATATTGGAAGAATGCCGGTCAGACTGGAGGCCTGTGAGTCGTGGAATGCCTCAGGGGTTGGTGCTTGGACCACTGCATATTACATATATCTGTGATTTATATGAGAATATACAGACATGATTTATAATTTTGAAGACGTCACAAAAATAGGCAGCATCATGGAGAGTGAGGAAGTTTATCATAAATTTCAGAAATTACAATAGTACTTTGATCAGCTGGGGAAGCCGCCTGTGAATTTGCAAATGGATTTTAATATTGGTCAGTGTACGTTCTTGCATCTAAGGTTGGAGTTTCATGGCGAATGGTTGGGTCGTAAGGAGTGTAGTGGAACAGAAGGACCTTGGGATTCAGGTGCATGGTCCTCTGAAAGTTTATTGAGACGTATACAGTGCAGTGAAGAAAGGTTTTGGCACACTGGCCGTCCTCAGTGTATTTCAATGAATATCAAAATTACGCAGTTGTGTTGCAGTTATACAGCACGCTGCTGAGGTCATATTGGTAGTGTTATGTTCAGTCTTGTTCACTATGCTGTCGGAAGGATGCTATTAAACTGGAAATAATGTTGAAAACAATTATAAGGACGTTGCAAAGGACTCAATGGACTGAGTTATAGGGAGAGGGTAGACAAACTAGGACTTCTTGCTCCCTCAGTGCGTGAGACAGCGGGAGGATCATATTCAAGTCTGTAAGATCATCACAGGCATGGATAGAGTGAATGTGCCCAGTCTTTTTCCCCAGGGTTGGGCAATCACAGACTAGAGAGCATCAGTTTAAGGTCAGAGGAGAAAAAATAAAAGGGAACCTGAGGAACAATCCTTTTACACACTGGAGCTGGTACGCATATGGAATGAGCTGCCAGGGGAAGTGATTGAGGCGGATACATTAAAAACCTTTAAAAAGCATTTGGACAAATACACGGATAGGAAAGGATTAGAAGGATACGGGGCAATGGCAGGGAAATGGGGTCAGCGTGGATGGACATTTCGGTCGGAATGGACCAGTATGGGCTGAGGGGCCTGTCTCCGTGTTGTCGGACTCTATGACTCTAACAACCATTGCTTGTCTCCCACCGAATGTTATATTGTACTTTCCCAATTCACTGAAGATATCTTGATCCTTTAGCTTCTAGTCTTCCATGATGTTAAGCTCGAAAGTTCAAGCAGTCTAAATTGTACGCAGAGGCCGTGTAAAATGCACCTTATTAATGCCATTATTCCTTAAAAGCTGCTTCAGTACAAGGCTATTAATTCGTCATTCTGGCCATACAATACCAAATCCAAAATAACCTGCTCTCTAGTTTGTTTCACAATATATTCTTCAACCTACCTCATATAAAAATACAGAATTTATTTTTCACAACATGAGCAGTCTCTTAGTTAACGCAGTTTAGATGCAACTTGAGACCATCCAATAAGATTGCAGTATCCACAATACTTTCCTATCTAATTTCTGGAGCATATGATGCTGAGATTTTCTGCTACCGTTTTGGTTTTGATGTATAACACACCAATATTTGCTTTTCCTTGCTATCATTAAACTCTACCTAAACTGATTCTGTGGAAGCTGAGGGACAGGTCTGTGTCGTTATTAGTGACCGACTTGGACAAGACATTCAGGCAGGCTCACCTCGACGCTGAGATGATCTGAAGAAATGTAATGCAATACAGGATAAGCATCGATATCCTCCCTGCTCTGTCAGGATAAGAGGTACCGTATACTCTCTGCTCGCTCACACTCACTGTATATCTGTTAAAGCACCTACCCCCGAACAAGGTTCACGCTCTCTTTCCAGATAAGGCTCAGGCACTATCAATCTCACTATTGAATTCAGGAACTTTCTTCCTCACTTTCTCTGTCACCTACGCAATACCCCCACACTAATAATACTATATGGATTCAAAATTGCCGACTGACTCATTCCAGACAGCTCACAATTCCCCCCAACTACACCAGCACTAACAGCAGGGTCACCAATTCCCACTTTCCCTCCCAACCTCCATTTCTCCCATTACAGGAAGAAGAGCCTGGAATAGGACAGAAAGGCAAAGTCGGGTGGTGGAGTGCCTGACATCCATTCCCTCAACCCCTCCCCCTGGTGTGTGAGGAGGATCCTGATATGAGCCAGAGAGGATTGGAATGCCTCGTGTGGAGATTCTGAAACATCCACATCCCATCGACCGATTAAGGAGCAATGTTAAGTGAAAGACAATTCTCACTTTAAACCCACTGGCAGTTCCAACGACAGTCCTTTCACTTCCAAAAAAAACCCACAGATACCTCACTGCACAGAGACGCAGATACAAAAATACACAGAAGTATTGTTAAACACCCCAATATACGAACACACACACAATACTTACAAGGAGATAGGCATACACAGAGGTAGAAACACACAGAGATATATACAGTCACGTACGAATAGACACAAACATAGTTAAGAAACACGCAGGTTGATACACAGACAGACAGACATAGACACACACACACACCGATAACAAGCACATGGATACACACGTATATATGTATACACACACACACATACACACACAGGTACACACACACATACAGACGCACACACACAAACATACGCAGCCATGCAGGAACAGAAACTAATGTCATTAAGAAGCAAATCGATATGCTTTGGATTTGTATGGGGATTTTAGGGAGAAGGCAGAAGAATGAGGTTGAGGTACAAATAAGAAATTATTGGACGGAATTATAGACTCGATGGGCCGAATGGCCTCATTCTGCTTCTGGCTTTAATGTTTTTGTGGTGTTATGTTATCAGGAATTCTCTTCCTGAGACAGCAGCTGAGGCTGGGTTTGATACGTATTTGATTGAAAAGGGTCAGCGGGAATATGGGACAGGTTTGAAATCCGATATGCTTTATGTTTATTCTTAATTATTCCTTCCTTATGTCTGAAAAGAAGTCGTAATTTGATGTTAGGTTAACACGGTTTAAAATAACGGGTTCCACAATGAAATAAGGACGTCCCTTTCACTTTACTGTTGTGCTATCTGTGGTGTCCTCATCCTCAGGGAGCAGTGAAGACTCAGTTATTGAAGATACTCAACGCTGAGCTTCACTGATCTTTGCTGGACAGGAGAGTCAATGTTTATTGGGAACAGACAGGAGACGGATAGTCAGACACAATCGGATCAGTCATGAGCATTCTGAATGGTGCAGCCAAAAGGTGAATTGCTGCCCCTACCCCATGCGCTGTGCCCTCAATCCATCTGTTACAGAGATGCACTGCTGCCCCTACCCCATGTGTTTTTCCATCTATCCACCCCTCAAGGCTAACAGAGATATACTGTTGCCCAAACCCCATGTGTTGTTTCCCCAATCCACCCTCAAGGCTGTTACAGAGATATACTGCTGCCCAAACCCCATGTGTTGTTTCCCCAATCCACCCTCAAGGCTGTTACAGAGATATACTGCTGCCCCTACCCCATGTGTTATTCCCTCTATCCACCCCTCAAGGCTGTTACAGAGATATACTGCTGCTCCTGCCCCACGTGCTGTTCCCTCTATCCACCCCTCAAGGCTATCACAGAGATATACTGCTGCCCCTACCCCATGTGTTATTCCCTCTATCCACCCCTCAAGGCTGTTACAGAGATAAACTGCTGCCCCTACCCTATTTGTTGTTCCCTCTATCCACCCCTCAAGGCTATCACAGAGATATACTGCTGCACCTACCCCATGCGTTATTCCCTCGATCCACCCCTCAAGGCTATCACAGAGATATATTGCTGCAACTATCCCATGTGTTGTTCCCTCTATCCACCTCTCGATGCTGTTACATGGTCGGGGACTACCCCTTTCAGTCAGGCAGGATCATTACAATGAGACGGGAGAAGACCATTCTGCCCCTCTAATGAGTTACACAGGAATAGAGAATGAAGTAATTCAGCTTGTTGAATACATTACACAGCCCGGGAGGAGACCATTCAACCCACCTTAGTTGCTACACAGGAACGGGGAAGCTGTCATTAACAGGAAATAGAGAGTAGAGGTAAATGTTTATTTTCAGGTTGCGAAGCTGTAACTAGTGTAGTGGCCTAGAGATCACTGTGGGATCATTCATGGCAAATAATCTGTATCAATGATCTGGAGGAAGGGAACTGAATGGCGCCAAGCTCAATTAGCGCATCACCAAGATGATCGTTCAATATGTCATCAAATGGAGGTATTGAGTCTGCATTGTGTTACAGACAGGGAAGGTTAGTGAGCAAACCTTCAGCAGAAAGAACATAAGGTGAGTTTTCTATAGTGGAAGGAAGGATAAAACAACAATTTAAATGGAGAGAGATTGCAGAATTCTGTGATACAGGCCATTTCCATGTTCCTGGGACATGAATCATATGAGGTCAGTCTGCAGATGCAACAAGTGATTTGGAAGGTAAGTGGAATGATGCTGTTTCTGGCAAAGTGTATCAAAATTTAATGAGGAATGTTTTATTGCATCGGAACGGCATTGCTGAGACCATATCAGATACACTGTGTGCAGTTTTGATTGCCTAAACTTAAAACAAAGATATAATTCTTTCTGAGAAATTCCGTAGATGTTTCGCTTCACACATTCCTGGAAGAAAAGCCTTTTTAAATGGGGATTATCAGTTTTGATCTGAGATGAGCAATCTTCTCGAACCATACATGACTTTCTGAAAGGTGCTTCAGCTGGATACATGTTTCCACTTGTTAAGGAGTTTAAAGCTAGAGAATAAATTTAAGAATAAGGTGAATTGATATCAACACACGTATTATATAGACATCGACCGATATTTACAACTTACACAGACGCATATAAACATGTCATCAGATGATAAAGCAGGGACTTTTTTTTCTAATGAAAGACAGTGTGGACAACAACAGCGATGACGCACCTTCCTATCGTCCATTATCATCCGTTCCAGAGAATGCTCCAGGAGAGCACACATGGCCCAGTTTGATGTTCAGTTGGCATTATTGTATGGTTCAACAGAGAGGGACAAATATTTTTCCTGCCTGAGAAGCAGCAGCTGATTGATCCCTCTCTCTTACTTTGTCTACCCGATAGCAAAATGTGAGACAATAAAATCCCTGAGTTATCTTCACTACTTGTGAAGGATTCCAACTGAGGACTCATTGGAAACTCTCCATTGCTGGAAGCAAAAGGAGTTCAGCCAAATCCAACTGTTCCACAAATAAATCCCATTACCAGCAGTTTGCATGAGCAGAATAATTTCAAAGGCAGAGGAACCTTTGGAACACTCGTTCTTTTACCATTTGTTTTGAGTTCAACTTCCTGAATTTCACATTTTTCTCAAAAAAAAAATGACCCAGTCTGAGTCCTATACAATTGGTCATAACACTAAACTGGCTATATTTAAGATTTGTTGTAGCTAGTGGAGGAGTGGGACTGGAAAAGGACACAGTGACCCTCCAGTATCTAACGGAACACAAATGAGAAACTCTTATTGGACTTTTCAAGTGGGAATTCCCTTTACCAAACGTTTGTGGTGCCTGGATGTTTGCAGTTGTTCAAAGTTGTGCTGTATTCAAACATTTGACAGACAAGTTCATGTAGGAAAATTATATGCAGACAGGAAAGTGCTGCTGAAACCACAATCAGAGCAGCTACGATCTTAGTGCCTTGTGGAGCAGTGACAACGTGTCTGATGGCCCAATCCTGCTCCTCAGTCCTCTGTTCCTATGTTCAATTCAGCCCCTCACACCTCCTGCACTGTTGCTGATGGGGGCTCCAAATACCTGGTCCACAGTAACACAGGATCTCATTCATTCCCTCCAGGCTGTCACACATAGTTTGGTGTGGGTTGGAAATTGTTACTTCAAAACCCCGGCTGGGTTCGAAAGACCACTCTAGTAGCTTTACAGAGTGTCTCATCTCTGCAACTTGGGCTTCATTTGTTGGTCATGGTATAGACCCAGATTCTTTGTGAATTCAGCCCCTGGACCTCACGAACTGATGACTCATAAAGTACTTTGCTCTCTCTGATTGGAACATTTAATAACAGAACGTGCAGAAAAATTATGAACATTAACTCTGTAATTACAGAATATGAGAACATAAGGAACAGGATCAGGTAGTTTGGATAATCAAAACATTGTATCCGATCATGGCCGATCTCCTGTTCGTATTAACTCACCTTTAATGTCCAATTCTTCATAACCCTTCAGCTCTCTGACAGGTCAAAAATCCATCCACCGCCTTTTTAAATACTTTCAGTGATGTAGCTCCCCTAGCTCTCGAGACAAGATAATTTCTGACATTCACTACCTTCTGTGAAAGGAAAACTTTCCCCACACAGACACCATCACCTATTGATATGAACAAGAGCGGAACATAGAGGCTCGGCAAAGAGTGAATAGCCTTGATATCAAGGCAGTATTTCACTGAGAATGTCATCGGAAACGCCATCTTATTTGAGCTTAATGGGAATCAGGTTTCCCCTCCCCACTGGCTGGGTCCTTTCAGAGCACAAAGGAAGATGCCTGTGGGTGGGGGCCGAAAATCTTCTCAGTCCCGGAACATCTCTTCAGGAGATCCTCAGGGTAACTTCCTCAGCACAACCATCTTCAGCTGCTTCATCAATGTCTTTCCTCATCATAAAACCGGAGGTGGGGATGGTTACTGAGGGTTACACAATGTTCAGAACATTTTGTCTCCTACCAGCTCCTGATGCAGTCTGTGTCCGTGATCAATAAGACCCAGACAGCAATCAGACTTGTGCTGTTAAAGTGTCGGTAACATTCATGTAACAGTGCTGTCAGACACAGCTAAAAGAGGAGCTCATTCAACACCTCAAGCTGGTTACATACAGAAATGTGGAAGCCATTCAGCCCATCAAAACTATTGAACAAGGAGAGGGACAGCCCATTCAATACTCCTGCTTGTTCGACAGGAAGAGAAAGGGTCTGGTCAGTACATCGAGCTGTTAAACAGGATCAGGTAGAGTCCAATCAGACCATTGAACCTCTTCCATGGGACCTGGAGGGGGCCATTCAGCCCCACGAGATTGTTATACGTGAACAAGAGGGTGTCATTGATGCTCCAATATAACAAACCAATGGAGCAGAGACTGCACTCATGGATGGCTCTACGAGGTTCCTCATGGGTCCATTGCCGGTGGAACGTTTGCTACTTTAACATGGTTTGCTGGCAGTGAGGAGGGAAGCCAGATTTTTTGTATCAAGTCTCAAAGAGACATCTTCCATCTCTGAGTAGACATACAATTTTCTCCATGGAGGTCAGAAGATGATGGTAATAGTTAACCTGCTTTAGAACGAAGGTATTGTGGCTACTGTCAGGATTTTGGATAATGTGATGTTCAGTGTAGGATCACACACCAAACGCACTATGTTCAAACTCTGTCTGTCTGTCTGTCTGTCTCTCTCTCTCTCTCTCTGTCGATATAGGGAGTGGCGTGGGGTGAGGAGAACGTCCTCAGAGGCTCTTGCAACTAGAGTAAAACAAGCCATGATTTTATCGCCGTATCAATGTCTGTTTAGAACATCACGAGAGACTGTCCATTCCCCTTAAGTTTCAATGCAATCATCTTTCATTCTCTCACTGCGCTAAAGATTAATCTTCATTCAGCCCTCGTTTAATCACCATCCCAGGGATTAGTCTGGTGAAAAACCTTTGCACTCTCTCTGTGGCAGGGTGATTATTTCTTATAAAGGAAAGAAAATCTGTCCACAACGTCCCAAAACTGTCTCAACAAGACTCTCAGGTTTGGTCACAATAATTCCTCCTCTTCACTGAGACTTGTCTGTTTCTTTCCTGTGGCATAAAAAGCCTTTCCTTCTCGCTAGACTGCGCCTGACATGGAATTTAAAAGCTCCTTACATCTATATGTGAGCATCAACAAAGCCAACACCAGAGATGCTACGAGAGATGAACATCACACTCAGAGAAAGACGAAGAAAGAATGTTCCTTGAAATAAGGAAAGGTCACCCACCTGAATGGAAATGAGCTGTAGGAATATGGGAAACAGGCAGAGGAAGGGAGCTATCTTTCCTTTTGTTTTCCCTCATAGGTCAGGCCAGCATGTTGTGCCTATCTTGAACTGAGTGGCTGGTTCAGCTGTTCCACAGGACAGTAAAGAGTAAAACGTATTGCTGTGGGTTTACAGTAGCACAGAGACCTGATCAGGGAAGGATGACCCATTGCCTTCAGTAAAGATGTAAGCAGATGGGCTGTTTATAGTTAATGATGATGGTTTCACTTCAATGCCGCCAATTTCCTTCATATTAACAGATTATTATTCTGTGGATCTAGATCATGAGTCAATGACTTTACACCATGCATTACCTTCCCGTCAGGCTGTTTCTGTGCATAGAACAAGTTAAATGTTTCAAGTGCGATTATTTTGTGACGGACATGTCGTTAGAAGGGGCTTGAAACAGATGATTCCGGATTTAACAGAGGCTCAAATGAAGGATTACACAGAAGGTGCACTGTGGCTGAGGAGGAGATGGGGATATCATAATGGTGGTATTGGACAGAATTAGTGAGTGGGGAGGATACAGAGATATCGATTTGTGCAGGGTTAGAAAGATTATGGAGTTTTCGAGTTTCTCCTCGCATATTTGTGAGTCATTTGAAACTAGTAATTTGCTCCTTATAATTTCTAAGGAATGGAATTTTTGATTGGAGCTGAAAACAATGACTTCCATTTTTCCTAATTTTAATAATATGAACAACAGTTCAGTTTAACCTGCTTTAATAGACAGTTAGAATGACTTACCAGGCACACCAACTATAGCGAGGATGGGATAATAACCCGCTTGAATAACAATCAGTACATCATAGATCCTCCATACTGATGATGTCGAAGGTTGGTGAAGCCAGTGAAGACTAATGGATAAACTCCTGTCCATTGTTGGATCATTCCAGTCTAATTTATCAGATTCTGATCTCTCCTCCCTGTCTCTCTGGAGCTGCTGATCCCTGTTACTATTGTCGGCGATGCTCCCACTCATACTATGGGATAACACATTGAACTGAATCCTTAATTAATAAAAGAGGCAAGCCCTCCAGTGACACATTTAGGATCCACGGAGACTGACATTAATCACAGTCACTGAACAAATAGCTACAGCCAACGGCTTTCAATTCAATACTGTTTTATTATAATTAAAAATAACTATTAACGTTTAAACAGTCTGGATTGGATATGCGAGGCTGACTGATGGAACGAATGTTAAGTATGGTAGATTAAATGTGTAACCATTTAGTCTGCATTGGATATGGAAGTAATGCCAGAGGTTTATAGGAACGCCAGCATGCTTCTCTGCTTATAAATGGAAACATAGATCCTGCAACTACTGCTGAAGCATGGAAATATCATTAAGAGATTGAGAGAAATTTCCTAGGCTATGATCTGGAGAGAAAATGTACCTAAGACAGCGTGGGGCTTTAGCAGGCAGACAGCATTGATATATTAGCAGAGAATTGTACCTAAGAGACAATGGGGACTCCAGATGTTGGAGAATTCAGAGTAGGTGAAGCATGATAGTGGAGAAGGCACAATATGTCAGGCAGCATCCGAGGAGCAAGAGAGTCAACGTTTCAGGCAGGACCCTTTTTCAGAACTGCGTAGGGGCAAAGTGGCTGAGAGGTAAATGGGTCGTGGGGGTGAGGCTGGGGGAAAGGTTGGTGATAGGTGGGCGAATCTAGGAGATGATAGTGATAGGTCAGTGGGGAGTTGGAGCGGATCAGTGGGAAGGTAGATGGACAAATAGGTTCCCACAAGAGGGCGGATCTGAGTGGGAGGGTTGGATCTGGGATCTGGATCAGCGAGGGGAGATTTGCAAATTACTGAATTCAGTGTTCATGCCGTGTGTTTGGTGGATCCCAAGGCAGAAGATGAGGTGTTCCTGGCGACATCCTGGCATATCTCATCTGAACACTCTTCAGCTGAATAATCTCCTTCCAATAACAGAACTTCACACAGTACTACAGAACAGGCTTCATCAATGTCCTGCACAATCTCAGCATGACTTCTCAATTTCTAACCCCAAATGTCTGAGCAATGAAGTAGCCTTAAACAGCTTGTCTATAAGTGCCACAAACTTCTGTGAATTCGATCGCACCTGTGGGTCCCTCTTTTCTACAACACTACCAACGGACTACTATTAATTGTATAAGCCCCTGCTTTTTATTTTACCAAAATGCAATACATCGCATTTATCCAAGTAAAACTCGAACTGCCACACCTCAGCCCAGTGAGTGATATTACTGCCCCCTCAACCTCTTGCTTCAGGTTGAAAAGACTCTCCCTCTCCAGGAAGCCTACAAACACAGGTCTTGCGTTTCTCAAAGACCAAAAGCTTGATTTGCGTTGTGCAGGCAGAGGGAGGAGAGGGTAAGGAGAGGCTGGAAAGTAAACCGATGCCTTGTATCACATAATAACTTCAGGAAGAGGGAAGCCACATGTCAGAGGTTGGAAATAGTGACCAGTGTTTTTGGCCAGATATTGTGCTCTTTCATTATCTCTGGTGTTCAGTATTGATACCTATTCGAGATCCCTCACATTGCAAGATTTCTTGCCCTAGTATTGCAGATTACAGATATTAGCCATTTAAGCTGGAAATCATAGCCAAGCAATTAAAGAAGTTGCTTGGCAGAGCACGTGCACTCATCATCCTATAGTTGAGGCTGATACCTTTTATTTGTTTAACAATGAGAACTGTTGCCTGTGTCTTTCAGTAATGTTAATCAGAATGTAATAAATCCATATAGAGCTGAAAACTGACACTTAAAATTCTGGGCATGGTTTAAGTCTTGTGTGGTGGATAGCATCCCTGCCCATGGGGCAGAGCTCTGGATTCGATTCCCTTCCATGAACTTGTGATAGTGTCACTTTCTCTGGAACAGATGATCTCGATTGTGTTGTGGGGGTGTGTCACAGTATGTTCAAAGAAAGCTGATGAACAAACACACAAGAGAATCATGTTGCAGCTTTAGGGGTATTGTTGAGCGGTGGTAGTGCTCTGACCTCTGAGCCTAAAGGTTCACATCCCACAGAGATGTTTCATTATATGTCTGAGCACGTGGATTAAAATGATTTGCGAAATATGACTTGATGGAATCCATGCAAGGATTGCACAAAACACTACATTGGACAAACAGGGGGACAGCTAACGATCCGTATCCATGAACACCAACTAACCACGAAACGACACGACCAGCTATCCTTAGTAGCCACACTCGCAGATGACAAGCAACATGAGTTCGACTGGGACAACACTACTATTATATGAAAAGCCAAACAGAAAACAGCCAGGGAAATCCTAAAGGCATGACACTCATCCACAGATTCTATCAACAAACACATCGACTTGGACACAATGTACCGGCCACTGCAGCGGACAACTGGAACTGACAACTGGAAGCGGCAGAGACAAACCACTATAAATGTTTGAGGAAACATCACAGAAGGGCTACACAGGAGGCTCCCAAGCATTGAAGATGTAACCTAGAGAGGGGACGAAACGTCTGCAACGTAAATTCCCAGCTCTGTGAACAGAACCACAAGAGATATACACAGAAGCATAGACAAACCACCCTGCACCATTACATAGTCTCCTGTCAGTAAACCGGTGTACACAGAAACACACACACACACACAACCCTACACCACTAAGTTGTTTCCTGCTATTGATCAGATATATACAGAAACACACACAATCCGCCTCTACCACTCTGTCTACTGCCTTTAAACAGAAATACATAGCAATAGGCACACACAACCCTCTAACAACACGCTGTCTCCTGCAATACAACTGATATATAAATAAAACACACATGCACACAACCATCCATCGCCACACTGTCTCAAGTCATTAAACAAGGATACACAGAAACACATACACACCAACCTGCAACAATATCTGTCTCTTGTTATTAAATAGTTATTGACAGAAACACAAACACACAACCTTCCACCACTAGCCTGTCTCCTGCCATTAAACAGTTATATGCAGAAAAACACACACAACCCTCCATCAGCACGCTGTCTCCTTCAATTAAATAGATATACACAGAAACATACACGCACAACCCTCCACCAAAACTATGATTCCTACCATTAATCAAATATAGAATGAAACACACAACACAACCCTACACCACCATGTTGTCTACCGCTGTTAAGCAGATATACACAGAAGCACACACACGCATAAACATACACACACAACCCTCTACAAACACCCTAACTACGGTCAATAAACAGATACACACAGAAAGACACACAAAGCTCTAAACCACCTTCCTGTCTCCTGCCATGAAACAAATATAACAGAAACACACAAACAAAACACTCCATGTCCGCCTTGTGTCCTGTGATTAAATAGAAATACACAGAAACACACACACACAATCATCCACGATCACACTGTCTCCTGCCATTGAACAGATATAAACAGGTACACATACATACAACCCTCCACGACCACCTGGTCTCCTGCCATTACGTAGAACGACACAGAAACAAACACACACACACTCACACACACAATGGTCCACCACCACACACTCTCCAGCAATTAAACAGGAATAAACAGAAACACACACACATCTCGACACCATCCCCTGTCTCCTGCCATTAAACTGACATACACAGAAACATACACACACAACCCTTCACCACCACATTGTTTTCTGCCAGTAAACAGATATACACCATAAACACACACACAACCCTCCATCGCCGCCCTGCCTCCCACCATTAAACAGGGATATGCAGAAATACATACACACCAACCAGCACCAATACCTGTCTCCTGTTATTAAAAGATATAGACAGAAACACAAGCACACGACCTTCCACCACCACCCTGTCTTTGCCATAAAACAAATACATGCAGAAACACACACACAAAACCCTCCACCACACCCTGTTTCCTGCCATTAATCAGATATACACTGAAACACACAACACAACCCTCCACTAACACACTGCCACCTGTCAATAACAGATATATACAGAAACACACACAAAATTAAACCACCTCTGTCTCCTTCCATTATACAGATATACACAGGAACACGCACACACAAGCCTCCACGATCATGCTGTCTGCTGCCATTACATAGATATACACAGAACCACACAGACACACATACACACACACTCTCTCTCTCCAGCGATTAAGCAGGTATAAATAGAAACGCGCACACATCTCGACACCATCACTCTGTCACCTGCCATTAAACAGACATGCACAGAAACACAGACACAACCCTCCACCACCACATTGTTTTCTGCCATTAAACAGATATACACAGGGACTCAAACACCCACACGCACAACCGCTGACACCCAATTTGTTTCCTGTCATTAAGCAGATATACACAGAAACACACACACACACACACACACACACACACACACACACACACACACACACACACACACACACACACACACACACACACACACACACACACACACACCTCTCCAGGACCACCCTGTCTCCTGCAATTAATCAGATACATACAGAAATACACACACAAAACTCCAGCACCACCCTGTCTCCGGCCATTAGACAGTTATACACAGAAACACACACTCACCATTCTCCACCACCACGCTGTCTCCTGCTATTAAACAGAAATTTACAGAAATATACAGACAACCCTCCACCACTACCCTGTCTCCTCTCATTAAACAGATATAGACAGGAACACAAACACACACAACCCTCCATCCCCACCCTGTCCCCTGTCATTAAACAGATATGCACTGAAACACGTACACACACACACACAACCCTCCATCACCACCCTGTCTCCTGCCATTAAACAAATATATGTGGATCCCACACACACACAACCCTCCACCATCACGCTGTCACCTTCCATTAAACAGATATACACAGAAACACACACACACAATCCTCCATCAAAACCTTGTTACCTGCCATTAATCAGATATACACTGAAACACACAACTCAACCCTCCAACATCACGTTGTCTCCTACTATTAAGCAGATTCACACACACACACACGCACAACCCTTGACACCCAATTTGTTTCCCGTCATTAAGCAGAAATGTTTCCCGTCATTAAGCAGCACCAAACTGTCTCGTGCCATTAACCACATATACACAGAAACACACACACACACTCACTCACTCACTCAACCTCCTTGACCACCCTGTCTCCTGTCATCAAACAGTTATACACGGAAATACACACACACACACACACACACACACACACACACACACAACCTTCCATGAAATTTATAGCTGGGGGAACGGCAGTTAAGATGCGATTATGCATCATTTAGGAACCGTAGGATAGGGAACGAACCTGCAGGGGATGGGCATATTAGGAATGTGGAGCTTATTCAAAGAAAAGCTCCTGAGTGTCCTAGATAAGTATGTACCTGTCAACAGGCAGGACCCTGTAGAGCACGGGAGCCGTGGTTTATGAAGGACATGGAATATCTGGTCAAGAGGAAGAGGGCGGCTTATGTTAGGATGAGATGTGAAGACTCAGGGCGCTTGAGCGTTATGAGGTAGCCAGAAAAGGCCGAAAAAGAGAGCTCAGAAGAGCCAGGAGGAGACATGAGAAGCTGTTGGCGGATAGGATCAGGGTAAACCCTAAGGCTTTCTATAGGTATTTAAGGAATAAAAGAATGACAAGAGTAAGATTCGGTCCAATCAATGATATTAATGGGAAGTTGTGTGAGTAGTCAGAGGAGATAGGGGAAGCACTAAATTAATATTTTTCGACGGTATTCACTCTAGAAAACAACAATGTTGCCGAGGAGAATACTGAGATCCAAGCAACTAGACTAGGTGAGATTGAGGTTCGCAGGGAAGAGGTATTAGAAATCCTGCAGAGTGTGAAAGTAGATAAGTCCCCTGGACCGGATGGAGTTTATCCAAGGAAACTCTGGGAAGCCAGGGAGGAGATTGCCGAGCTTTGGCATTGATCTTTAAATCGTTATTGTCTACAAGAACAGTGCTAGGAGACTGGAGGATAGCAAATGTGGTTCCCCATTCTAGAATGGGAGTAGAGACAACCCTGGTAATTATAGACCAGGCAGCATTACTTCGGTTGTTTGTAAAGTGTTGGAAAAGGATAAAAGAGATAGGATTTATAATCACCTGGAAAATAATAATTTGATTTTGGATAGTCCGCACAGTTTTGTGAAGGTTAGGTCGTGCCTCACAAACTGTATTGAGGTATTTGAAAAGGTGACCAAACAGGTCGATGAGAGTAAACCAGTTGATGTGGTGTATATGGATTTCAGCAAGGCGTTTCATAAGGTTCCCAACAGCAGGCTGTTGCACAAAATGCGGAGGAATGGGATTGGTGTTCGTCATTTTTATAAAGGACCTGGACGATGGAGTAGAAGGGTGGGTTAGTAAATTTGCAGATGACACTAAGGTCGGTGGAGTTGTGGATAGTGACGAAAGATGTTGTAGGTTACAGAGAGGCATAAATAAGCTGCAGAGCTGGGCTGAGAGATGGCAAATGGAGTTTAATGCGGACAAGTGTGAGGTAATTCACTTTGGTCAGAGTAACCGGAATGCAAAGCATTGGGCTAATAGTAAGATTCTTGGTAGTGTGGATGAGCAGAGAAATCTCGGTGTGCAGGTACACAGATCCTTGAAAGCTGCCACACAGGTTGACAGGATTGTTAAGAAGGCCCTCAGTGATTTAGCTTTTTTTAAAATAGAGGGATAGAGTTCAGGAATCATTAGGTTATGCTACAGCTGTACAATACTCTGGTGCGGCCGCACGTGGAGTATTGTGTACAGTTCTGGTCACTGCATTATAAGAAGGTTGCGAAAGCTTTGGAAAATGTGCAGAGGAGATTTAATAGGATGTTGTCTGGTATGGAAGGAAAGTCTTCCGAGGAAAGGCTGAGGGACTTGAGGCTGTTTTCGTTGGAGAGAAGAAGGTTGAGAGGTGACTTAATAGAGATATATAAGGTAATCATAGAGTTAGATAGGCTGGACAGGGAAACCCTTTTTCCAAGTATGGTGATGGCGAGCACAAGGGGGCATAGCTTTAAATTGAGGGGTGACAGATATAGGGCAGATTTCAGAGGTAGTTTCTTTACTCAGACAGTAGTAAGGGTATGGAATGCTTTGCCTGCAACGTTAGTAGATTTGCCAACTTTAAGTACATTTAAGTCGTCATTGGACAAGCATATGGACGTACATGGAATAGTGTAGGTTAGATGGGCTTCAGATTGGTATGACAGGTAGGCGCACCATCAAGGGCCGAAGGGCTTGTACTGCGCTGTAATGATCTATGGTCTATGTTCTATGAACACCCTGCCTACTTACCTTAAACTTATATACGCAGAAACGCACATGCATACACAACCTTCAAGCACCATCCTGTCTCCTGCCAGTAAGCACATAGATACAGAAACACAGATACTATACCCTCCATCACCACCATGTCTCCTGCCATTAAGCAGATTATATACACAAACACACACACACATCCCTCGACCACCACTCTGTTTCCTGCCGTTAATCAGATATACACAGAAACACACACGCACAACCCTCCACCACCAAACTGCCTCCAGCCATTAAAACAGATATACACTGAAACATGCACACAACCCTCTACCATCACCCTGTCTCCTGCCCTTAAACAAATATACACAAAAACGCACATACATACAAAACCCTCCACCACCATCTTGTCCCCGGCCATTAAATAGATATATGCAGAAGCACACACACACATGCACAACATTACATGAACAACGTGCCTCCTGCCATTAAGCAGATACATGCAGGAACACACGCACAATACTCCATGACCACCATGTGATATACACAGAAACACACACACACCAACACCCTGTCTCCTGCTATTAAGCACATATACAGAGAAACACACGCACAAACCTCCACAACCACCCTGTCTCCTGTCATCAATCAGATATACACAGAAATGCACACACACCCCTCCACCACCACCATGTTCTTCTGCCATTGAGCAGATATACACAGAAATACACACGCACAACCCTCTACCACCACCCTCTTCTCCTTCCATTGAGCAGATATACAAAGAAATATTCACACAACCTTCGACCATCCCAGTCTGTCTCCTGTCATTAAGCAGATATATACAGAAAATACACACAAACCTGCACCACTACCCTATCACCGGCCATTAACCAGAAATACACAGACAACCCTCCATCAACACTCTGTTTCCAGGCATTAAACAGATATACACAGAATTAGCTGGCTGACAAAAGGCAGAGAGTGGCTGTAGATGGAAAGTATTCTTCTTGGACAAAAGTGTTGAGTGGGGTCTCGCAGGGCTCTGTACTTGGGCCTCTGCTCTTTGTAGTTTTTAATAAATGACTTGGATGAGGAGGTTGAGGGGTGGGTTAGTAAATTTGCAGATGACACAAAGTTTGGAGGTGTCGTTGATATTATAGAGGGCTACTGTAGATTGTAGCGCGTATAGACAGGATGCAGAGCTGGGCTGAGAAATGGCAGATCGAGGTCAACCTGGATAAATGTGGAGTGATGCATTTTGAAAGGTGGAACGCGAAAGCTGAATATAGGATTAAAGACAGGATTCTTGGCCATGTGGAAGAACAGAAGGATCTGGGTGTGCAAGTACATAGATCCCTCAAAGTTGTCACACAAGTGGATAAGGTTGTTAAGAAAGCATATGGTGTTTTGGCTTTTATTAACGGGGGATAGAGTTTAAGCGCCGTGGAGTTTTGCTGCAGCTCTACAAGTCCCTGGTGAGCCAATACTTGGAATATTGTGTCCAGTTCTGGTCACCCTACTATAGGAAAGATACAGAGGCTTGGGAGAGAGTGCAAAAAAGGTTTGCCAGGATGCTGCCTGGACTGGAGGGCTTGCCTTATGAAGAAAGGTTGAATAGGTTTGGACTTTTCTTTCTGGAGAGAAGGAGGAAGAGAGGAGACCTGGTAGAGATGTACAAAATAATGAGAGGAATAGAGTCAATAGCCAGAGAATTTTCCCAGGTCAGGATTGATTGGTTAGAGAACTCATAGTTTGAAGATATTAGGAGGAAGGTAACAAGTAGATGTCAGAGGTAGTTTCTTTTTGACACAGAGAGTTGTGAATGCATGGAATGCGTTACCAGAGGTATTGGTGGAAGCAGAGTCATTGGGGACATTTAAGAGACTGCTGGACATGCACATGGATAGCAGTGGGTTGAGGGGTGCGTAGGTTGTTACTATATTTTACATTAGGATTAAATCTCGGCACAACATCGTGGGTCAAAAGGCCTGTTCTGTGCTGCACTTTCTATGTTCTATGTTCTCTGCCAAGTGTGAGTCAACCTCTGACAAACTAATGCCAACTGCAAAAGATGCTTAAAGACTTCATTGAGTTGCAAAGTTGTCAGCATTACAAGTATATTTTGGTCATTGTTGATTTTTTTTCCTTGATGGGTTGAAGCTAACTCCACTTCCAACGCTACTGCTAAAATTGTTGTAAATATTTTACTCACGTTCTGACAATGCCCCCCATTTCATTGGAGATATTGATGAGTAATTATGCTCTCCTTTTGGGATCCACCACCAACGTCATTGTGCTTATTGCCCACAGGCTGCAGGGTTCGTGGAGCATGGTGACCAGAATCTGAAAACTAAACTTAAACTGGACTTCTGAGACAGGTCTTTCCTGGGTTAGGGTGATTAGATTAGATTACTTACAGTGTGGAAGTAGGCCCTTCGGCCCAACAAGTCCACACCGACCCACCGAAGCGCAACCCATCCATACCCCTACATTTACCCCTTACCTAACACAACGGGCAATTTAGCTTGGCCAATTCACCTGACCCGCACATCTTTGGACTGTGGGAGGAAACCGGAGCACCCGGAGGAAACCCACGCAGACACGGGGAGAACGTGCAAACTCCACACAGTCAGTCGCCTGAGGCGGGAATTGAACGCGGATCTCTGGCGCTGTGAGGCAGCAGTGCTAACCACTGTGCCACCGTGCCGCCCACAATACGTGATGGCTCTCGTATTGTTCCATCTACAAGGAACTACTGTGTGGAAATCTCGCTTGTCCCCAGCCGAAATCATCCGAGGTCCAGCTGTCCTCTCGCCTTGGGATGATGCTTCCTCCCTTATTCCTTTCAAGCACATGACTAAGGATATGTCCTCCTGTGTTCTTTCTTTGACCAAAGTTTTGGGAGATCTTCACTCTAAGGTCTGTGCTACTCATGAGAAACTCCCCTCCCTCAACAATATGCCAACTTTTGAATATCCTAACTCTTTTATTCTCATCATGATTTGGACAAGCTGCAGCCTCCAATCTCAATGGCAAGGGCCATTCCAGAGTTTCCACACCAGTCTGACTGCTCTAAAGGTCGCCGGGCATTCCGCCTGGGTTCACCTTCATCATTCCAAGGTCATTAGATGAGCCCCTTCCGGGGTCGGGGAGTGTGGTGGGGTGGATTGTGATGGTGGTGGTGATGGAGATGGAGACGTTTAGGAACTGGAAGGCAAACCGGAATCAGGTTGCAACAAACTAGTCTACTATGGTATAGCTGCATGTTCCGAATCGTAATTCTTATTCTGTTTTACATACCCTGCTCCTTAATGCAGAACGACCGTTATGATGAAGATAGAACTTAGTCTGTTGTGTGGACTCGTTGTCGCCGGGATTCGTGCTGAAGAGGGGGCTGTTTACCGGTGTGATCCTGAGCAACCAGAAACTGTGTAGTGTTTAAGCTGAAAAGATGTCCCTATGTGCCCGAGAAACTGATTCCTTTGATGCATGGAATGTTACCAAGAATGACTGCCACAATGGTCAGCTGCACCAAGAAGATCGAACGGTTCATTTACAGAACAAGTCTCAATGGTTTTTATCCTGTCAAGGTGTTTTGTGCCATTTTGATTTCACTTGTCCTTTCGGTTTTCCTGGTAAGCATTGCCTCTACTCAAAGAGGCCTAAATTGGCACGTCACAAAAGAGAAAGGGGGAGATGTCGTCCTGCACTAACAATTTGCTTTCGCAAAGTCATCATAAAATATTCAGCCAGCATGAAGTGGTCTGTTACGCCCTCACATCAGCAAAAGGCTCTTTGACCCCTTCCCCCCCGCCCCCCCCCCTCGAATCCCAACTACGGAGTATGGAATACGTGTTAGGCATTTATTGGATATAATCTTTCCTTTGATTATTACTTATCCCCACCTGCTAGCCTGTGGAATTCCTATAATAAGTCCGGGGAAGCCTATTCAATTTGTTCCAACTGTACAGGATGGGGATGCATTTAAGTGAATGTGACTATGTTTATTCCATGTGCCTTGGTCCAATGTATCAACCGCTACTGCTTCCTGTCGTGCCTCACATCTCATGCATATGCCTACTGGTGGAGTGTGTGTCCGTTATTGTGGGTATTCAGGCTCTTTGTGGAATTTAATGGCACACACCTTACTATGAGACCCGTAATAGCACCTCCATTTTCTCAATTGTGGGATGGAAGGAACCAGTCTGGGACAATAATCGTATCTCGTTCTGAAAGACCCACCACTTATTATTGAACAACTTTCACCCTAAGAGCCCAGTGCGACCATATTTTGCAGTAATAGACTACCCATACATTCAGGGTAGTCACAAAGACAGGCCTGCTTCATATTGGGAAGCCCCGTCCATTATCTAAACTAAACCCGGATATTATTTTTTTTCAGCCAAGACAAAGCGACTGTCTTCATTGTTCTTAATGAAATAGGTAATCTCTGTGCTGCAGCTGTAGGTGCAGTATTCATAACTACTACATCCTTGTCAAACTTCTTTGCAATCTTTTCAGGTTAACAGGGTGACCAAAACTGTACACAATACTCCAAGTGTGGCCTCACCAACGGCTGACAGAATGGTAGCATAATGTCCCAACTCCTATATTCAATGCTTTGAACGATGAAGGCCAGCAGTCTAAATGCCTTCTTCACTGCCCTTTCAACCCGTGATTCCTCTTCCAGTGAAGTATGCACTTGTGATCTGAGGTCCCTCTGTTCCAGAACCTGACTATTTACTGTATTAGCCATATCTTTCTTTTACTTTCCAAAGTGTAACACCTCCAACTTTTCTATATTTAATTGGAGTTGCCAATCCTCAGCTCGCTTCCTCATCAAATTAAAATCCCTCTATGATTACTGATAATGTTCTTTGCTATCAACGATACCTCATAATTCTGTATCATCCATAAATGTAGTAACCTTCTTGGGAGCACTTGGAGTTTGTTGAGCAGTTTTGGGCCCCATACCTCAGAACAGGTGCACTGGCCTTGGAACGTGTTCAGAGGAGTTTCACGAGAATGGTCCCAGGAATGAAAACCTTAACATACGAGGAACCTTTGAGGACTCTGCATCTTTACTTAATGGAGTTTAGAAGGATGAGGGTAGATCTAATTGAAATATACTGAATACTGAATAGTCTGAACAGAATAGATGTGAAGCTGTTTCCATTGGTAGAATAGAACAGGACCCTAGGATACAGTCTTAGAGTAAAAGGAACAGCTTTTAGATCGGAGATCAAGAGAAACTTCTTCAGCCAGTGAGTGGTGAATCCATGGAATTCAATGCCACAGAAGGCTGTGGAGGCCAGATTACTGAGTATATATAAGACTGAGATGGACAAATTCTTGATTGTCAAGGGGATCAAGGGTTATGGCGAGAAAGCAGAAAAATGGGGTTCAGATACTTACTAGCCATGGCTGAATAGTGGAGCAGATCAATGGGCTGAATATTTCAATTTCTGCTCCTATGTCTTATGGCCCTCATCATGCCTTGTATATTCACATTCAGAACATTTATGTAAATAACAAATAACAAATGTCTCAGCACCGACACCTGTGGCACATCATTAGTTTCAGACCTCCAGTCTGAGAAACAATCTTCAACCATCACCCTCTGCTTCCTACCATCGAGACAATTTTGAATCCAATTAGCTAGCTCTCTCTGGATCCCATGTCACCTAAACTCACTGACAAATCTGCCGTATGGGACCTTGTCAATAGTCTTGCTAAAGTCCGCACAGATCATCCATTGTCCTACCCTTATCTATTCTCGCGGTAATCTCTTTGAAACAATTTAAAAGATTTGTCAGACATGATTTCCCACACACAAATCCATGCTGACTATTTCTAATCAGACCTTGAATTACCAAATGTTGTTTCATCCTGTCTCTCATTATCATCTCCAACAACTTGCCTAACACTGATGTTACGCTCACTGAGTAAGAGCTCCCTGGGTTGTCTTGGCTCCCTTTCTTAAACAATGGAACCACTCCAATGACAAACGATGAAGCAACAATCTGTGCAAGGGCCTCTGCAATTTCTTCCCTAACCTTATAACATCCGAGGATGGACATGTTCTTGTCCAGGGGATTTATTCACTTTATTGTGCTTTAAGGCAGCAAATACCTCCATTTTGGTCATATGTATGCGGGCCAAAACATTCCCACTTGTTTTCCTTATTTCCTTAGTATGCATCATTTGCTCCTGAGGAAACATGGAGAAGTATTCATTAAACAATTCCCCCCACCCCCTGGTGATTCCACACAAGGACGGCCGTGCTCATCAGTAAGGGGACCTATTCTCTCCTGAGTCACGTTTCTACTCTTAATATGGCTAGAGAACCTCTTGGGATTATCTTTCACCTTTTCTGAGAGATGCATGTCATGCCCTTTTTAGGGCTTCTGATTGCCCTCTTAAGGGTGCTTCTATATTTTGTGTAGTCATCTAAGGATTGACTTAAGCCCGATATCTTAAATCCAATGTATGCATTCTTTATTGTGCTTACCAGAGCCTCAATATCCCTCGCCATCCAAGGATCAGGTTACCCCTCAACTACCGTCTATCTAATGAAAATAATCCTAATTTGTTCAATCTCTCTTCATGGCTGGCAACCTCCATACCAGGCAACATCCTGGTGAAACTCCTCTGCACCCTCTCGAAAGCATCCACATCGTTTTGCTCGTATGGCGAACAGACTGTATGCAGTATTACAAATGTGGCTGAACTAAAGTATTGTACAACTGTAACACAAACTGCAAACTCTTATATTCAATACCAGGTCTAATGAAAGAAACCATGCCGTCCACCTTCTTCACCACTCTACTGATCTGCCTTGCCACCTTCAGGGAACAATGGACCTAGACACCTATATGTCTCTGTACATCAATTTTCTCCAATACGTTTTTTTTATTTACTGAATAGTTCGCTCTTGAATTGGATCATCCAAAACGCATCGCCTCACATTTGTCCAGATTGAACTCCATCTGTCATTTCACTGCCCATCACCCCAATCTATCTATATTCTCCTGTATTCTCCTTCACTGTCTGCTATTCCACCAATCTTAGTGCCACCTGCAAACATGCTAATGAAACAAGCTACACCTTCCTCCAAGTAAAAAATGAGGTCTGCAGATGCTGGAGATCAGAGCTGAAAATGTGTTGCTGGTTAAAGCACAGTAGGTTAGGCAGCATCTCAGGAATAGGAAATTCGACGTTTCGAGCATAAGCCCTTCTTCAGTACACCTTCCTCCAAATCTTTTATGTATATCACAAAAAACAATGGTCCCAGCAAGGGTCCCTCTGGGGCACCACTGGTCACAGATCTACTTTTTTGAGAAGCTCCCTTCCATCATTACTCTGTGTCTCCTGTTGCCGAACCAGTTCTCTATCCATCTAGCAAGAACACCCATACAACTTCACCGTCTTCATCAGCCTGTGTGGAAATTTATCAAACCTCTTACTAAAGTCCATCTGTATGACATCTATATCTCTTCCCTCATCAATCAACTTTGTCACCTCTTCAAACAATTCTATTAAGTTTATAAGCCATTACCTTACCTGCACAAAACCATGCTACCTAGCACTGAGAAGTCATTTTATTCCAAATGGGTATATATCCTATTCCTCAATGTGTTCTCCAGTAGCTCCCCATCGCTGACATCAGGCTGACAGGTCTGTAATTATATGGATTATTCCTTAATAAAGGAGACGCCATTAGCAATTCTCCATTCACCCAGGACCTCCCCCGTGTTCAAGGAAGCTGAAAAATATCTGATAAAGCCTCAGCTAATTCCTCTCTCGCTTCCCTCAGTAACCTGGGGTAGATCCCATCCAGACCTGGGGACTTGTCCATCTTAATGTCTTTTGGGACTCACAACACTTCCTCCCTCCTTACGCAGACTTGACCAAGAGCAATCAAAGATCTATCCCGAACCTCAACATTCACCATGCCCCTCTCCATACCGATGCAATATACACATTAAGAATCTCTCCCGATTTCTCTGCTTCCAAGCATATCTTTCCTGCTTTGTCCTTGAGTGGGTCAACCCTTTATCTCGCTACCCTCTTGTTTATTATATATGACCAAAAAGCGTTGACGTTTTCCTTAATCCTGCTCGCTAAGTATATCTCATGACCCCTTTTCGCCCTCTTAGTTCCTCATTTCAGATTGGTCCTACATTTACAATCTTCTTCCAAGGCTTCTTCTGTCTTCATTTGCCTAGACATTATGTACACGTTCTTTTTCCTTTTAGCTAGTCTCACAATATCACTTGTCATCCATCGTTTTCTAACCTTGCCATTTCTATACATAATTTTCACAGGAACATATCTCTCCTGAACAATAATTAACCTCTCTTCGAAAGCCTTCCACATATCAAATGCGGATTTCCCTTCAAACAGCTGTTCCCCAGCTTTTGCCGAATTTTGCTATAGTTGTCCTTCCCCCAGTTTAGCACTCTTCCATTAGGACCACTCTCATGTTTCTCCATGACTATTGTAAAACTAAAGGAATTGTGATCATTATTCCCAAAGTAATCCCCTACTGAAACTTCCACCGCTTGGGCGGGCTCAGTTCCCAACACCCAGTCTGGCATGGCCGCTTCCCGAGTTGAACTATTTTTACACTGTTCTAGAAAATGCTCCTGGATGGTCCATACAAATTCTGCACCAGCTAGACCTCTAACACTGAGTGAATCCCAGTCCATGTTGGGAAAATTAAAATCTCCCATCCTGTTGCTCCTACACCTTTCTATGATCTATCTACATATTTGTATCTCGATCGGTGCCGGGAGGCCGTTAGTACAATCCCAGCATTGTCACTGCACTCTTCCTATTCCTGAGCTCTGCCCATATTGCCTCACTGCTCGAATCTTCCATGGTGCACTCCTTCAGCACAGCTGGGATATCTTTTGCGACCAGTGACCTTTCTACTCCACCCCGTTTCCCTTCCTCTTTATCCCACCTGAAGCATTAATGTCCAGGGATATTTAGTTGCCAATCACGGCAATACCTCAACAAGTCTCAGTAATGACAATAACATTATTTTCCCATGTACTATTCCAAGCCCTAAGTTCATCTGCCTTACCTACTATACTTCTTGCATTAAAACTACAAGTCCCTCTCTGTTCATCCTACCCTTCCTGCCTCCTCTATCCCTCAGTCATGCTGATTTCATGATCTAGTTATTTAGGCTTTAGTTACTAACTCCTTTCTGTTCACCAAACTCGTCATTTGTTTCCCGATCCCCTGCCACATTAGTTTAAACCCTTCCCAACAGCGTTAGCAAATGCACTCCATCGGACTTTAGCTCCAGTCCTACCCAGATGTAGACCGCCCAATTTGTAATAGTCCTACCACCCCGAGAACCGGTCCCAATATCCCAAACATCTGGACGACTCCCTCCTGCTCCATCTCTCAAGCCACGCATTCTTCCTGATTATTCTATCTTTGCTAGTCTGACTAGCACTTGACACTGGAAGCAATCCTGAAATTACTACATCTGAGGTCCTACTTTTTTAACTTGGCTCCTAATTCCCTAAATATTTCTTGTAGGATCTCATCCCAGAGGCACATTAATCTAGGGAGACTTAATTCAGGTACATAGAGTATTAAGGATACTATATTAGACTGAGGAATGGACTCTGTAACGCCAAATAATGATGATCTTGTTCATGTTGATCGTGTTTGTTTGAATGTCCTGCGTATTGTAACCTTCACGCCTTGCTTTGTCCAAGTTTATTTTTCACCCTACGATCTTTGTGTCCATGCTTACTGTCAGCTATCTGTACTGCTCGCAAATAAAGCTTTCACTGGACTTAGGCACATGTGACAATAAATCTAATATATTAATTATTTCTCACCCTAACAGTGTCTCTTTTAGAAATATGCGATCTTTGCTAACCCTCAAGTTTCAACATAATCTTCCCTCTTTGTCTCCTACCATGACAGATTAAATACCCAGTTCCATCACCATCTCCTCATGGTATCATCATCTCATGGATTGGACTGCTGATACTTGTTTGAGCTGTGTCTGTGTTAATGAGATCGTGCCTTACAAAGGAGATCATGCCTGTTCACAGTGCCCCAAATACTCTCTCATCAAGGCCTGACAAATACAGGAACACGGCTTTACCTATGCACTTGAATCATATTACAATGAAGGGCAGCATACTGTAAAAGGTGCTCAATACTTAACGCCCTTGGAAAACCGATTTTTGGTGACTCAAGGACATTCAGATCCGTTTTAAAAACAATACTTCTCAACCTTGCACCATTTAATCAACACAAAATGAGGTGCATGCTCTTTATTTCTCACATCCAAATAATTGCTATGTCTTGCAAATTGTTGTGGTTCAAACACTGAAATTGTGATATCCCATGAGTAACTGCCTTCAGTCCATAAAAGTGGAAGAAACTCTGTATTGTTTCCATTGACCAATTCTCAATCCATGTGGTACATCCAGATCACCCCGTCTGCAACTTATCAATGTATTCTAACTTCCTTTGTTCACTTGTAAGCAACAATGCAAAAATTATTCTGCAAATTCAAATACACCACTCCGACTGGTTCTCTTTTGTGGATGCAGCAACTAACACAAACTCCACAGGTTTCTCAAAGATAATTTCCGGTTTCTAAATCTAAGCTGACTCTGCCAAGTCACATCATGATTTCCCAAGTGTCTAATTATAAAAATTCTCATAAAAGGTTCTAATATTTTCCTCAGTCCTGACATCAAGGTACCCACTTTTTTTTTTCGTTTCCCTTCCATTCCGGTTTTAAATATTTAGGATTAGAATAACTACTTTCCAGTCTGCAGGAACGAGAATTTCCAGAGTCTAAAGAATTTTGAAGGGTAATCAATACTTCTTTCTTGTCACGACAACGTTTAAAAGACGTTGGATAAGTACATGAATAGGAAAGGTTTGGCCAGATATGGGCCAAGCGGTGGTACTAAGTTAGTTTGGAATTGGAATAGTCACCATGGATTGTTTGGACCAAAGGGTCTGTTTCTGTTCTGTATGACTCTACATCACTTTCACTAGCTGTATTGCCACTTCCCTGGGATGTAGCTCATTGAGTGCAGTAACTTGCCAAACTTCAATTCAATTAGTTTTTGAGTAAGTCCACTTTATTAATTCTAATCATGCACATGTTCTTACTTTCACCAGTCAATCTGTCCCATATTATTTCTAGTTGATTTTCGGTACCTTCCATTGTGGAGACAGTGCGAAGTTATTACCCTTAGCAGGAGGCAGAGATGTATACTGTCACTGCGTGAATACCTCGGGGCACTGCAACTGGGAGATGATGGACGGGACACCCACTCCCCCTCAGAAAGTTCTAGAGTCAAGATAGTTCAATGAAACTGTCACTTCCTGGTCACTGACAGCATAGTCCTCTCCCTCGTGTGAGGTTACAGGTTATACTGAAACTCATTTTAGAACAAAAATAACTTCAAAATTTGCATCTGGCATAGCTCCAAGTCGAGGTAAGAAAAAGTTTGTAATCAAAATATGCGTAACGAGAAGAGTTGGCAGAAGAGAATTGTAACTGGAAAGGTGTGAATGATGGTTTATTCAGAAACAGTGTTGAGGTAGAAGTGAAGACTGGGATATTGTGAAGGTGGGAGTGGACAAGTTTTGTGGTAGACGGAATATTGAGATATAAATCAGCTCAGGATAAAATGAGGCAATTGTGGTTATGAACACTTTAGTTTCTCCTCAGATGCTTGGAAGCAAGGGATATGAAATTCATGGAATAGAAATGGAGATTGTGATTGAAAGTGAAGACAATAGTTTGGATCTTTGCCAAATATGCATTACAGAGAAAACGATGACATTCACGACGGGTTAGAGAATGAGTACATGGGCCGAAATCGACTCACCAGGAACACCAACAATAGCGAGGATGGGATAGTAACCTGCCTGAATAATCATCATTACACAGCGTCAATCGAGATGTTGTTACGACACTAAAGTATCCTCCACCACAACAACTTCCAATATAAAACTGCTTCTGGGCACAACTGCCCTGAACATGCACAAGAAATACGGATTTCCCTGGATTTTACTCTCACAGCTCTTACCAGTTAATTGTTTATCGTTTAAACAATGCAATTCTATAATCTGTTCGTAAAGATGCAAACATCTTATTGCATAATTTGTATGCCTTTTCTTTTCGAGATTTTTTGTAGCCTTAGCGCAAAAGTAAGTGTTCTGTTTAAAATTGACCTGTTTATTGGGATTCAAGGGTCAGACATAGTATGTATTTTTCATGGGTTAAGAAACAGAAAGGAATAGAAGACAGTGGCTGTGGAGACTGATGAGGAGTAAAGTGACATCCCCACCAGTCCCCAATGACTTGTTGACGGACAGAATAAAAAGATTGCAGTGAAAGGAACAGAAAATAATCAGAAGAAGGAGGGGCACGTGCCAATGTAAACAAAACAGAATCATTTCAAATGGAATGGCTAAATAATGGTGTGTGTGTGTGTGTGTGTGTGTACAGATAGGAACGATTGTTCATATGTGTGCAATATATTCAGAATGAACAAGAGAGACATACTTAACAAACATGATGCATGTGATGTACAAAATTGATAAAATATTAATATGTTATTTAATCTTCAGCTGTGATGTTATGTTCCCTTTCTCTCAACGTACCGTCTGGCTCCTGCCCCTTTCTGGCATTCCCTGATCTAATCTTTCATTCTTAAAGGGATGAATGTTATCAATTCCTGCTTCTGGTGTTCCAATTTGTTTCAGTTAATCCATTTTCTACCAGTAAACATATACTGGGTTCTGTCAACAGATGGTGCTTGTCATATTGATGGAGATAAAGGTTCTGGCACCAAATCCAGGATTTCAACTTATTAATCTGTTGCACATACACTGTACAAAGGACCACTGCACACAGAAATTGTCAAACCAAATACGGAAGCACATCTAATTCTATCAATCATGTAGACGTCCCTATCTTTACATCTCCACGTCTATATTCTCTCTCTCTGTCTCGATATTTCCATCTAGTTAATAAATCCTCCAATCGTTCTTCGTGTCTCATGTCTCAAACCTCCCTCCTTCAGTTTACATCTATTGCTCACTTTTGGATCAGATGGCTTACAATTGAGCAATGAAACTAAAAAGACAGGAGGGAGGCGTTGGCTAGAGTTAGTTGGAAGGGGAGCTGAGCACGGCAATATGGTGAAGCAGCAATGACAGGAGTTTCTGGATATAATTCAGTAGCACATCAGAAATTCATCCCAAGTAAGAAGAAAAATATTCAGCAGAAGACAAGGCAGCTGTGCATGAGAACAAACTCAGGGACAGAATAAAAGTAAAAGAAAATGCGCCCAATATGGTGAAGATTATTGGGAATCTAGACGATTAGGAAGCCTATAAATTCCAGCACGGATATCTAATAACTGCAAATGGGAGTAGAGGGTGAAATATGATATTACACTTGTTAATCATGTAAAAGAACATTGAAAGAGATTTTTAGATATATAACAAGGAAGACAGGGAGTAAAGAACAAACAAAGGAATGTTGGAAAATGAAGCTTGAATAGTTATGGGAAGCAACGGAATGGCAGAGGAATTGAATACATTGCAATAGTCTTCATGGTGGAAGACACCAAAAAAATGTCAGAACTTCAAGACAGTCAGCAGGTAGAGGTGAGTACAGTGACCACCAGTAAGGGGAAGGTGAATTTGGATCCATCAGCGAGACCAGTTGGAGAACACCCCATAGTTCTAAAGGAATGCCGAAGGTGATTATGGAGGCACTGCTGGAGATTTCTCAGGTAATTTTGGAGTGAGGGAGGATTGGTGAATGTAACCACCCTGTTTAAGGAGAGAGGGACACAGAAGACAGGAAATTACAAATGACCAGGCAAGTTGAAACTGTTGCATAGAAGGACTTAATGGATCCTTACGTGCATGAATAGATGCGTGGAGTATAACAACAAGGAAGTTCTGAAGTATATTGGACGTGGTGTGATTTAGCTACAGCATAACAAGAGTTTACAATGCTATTGCGAACAGAAGACTTGAAAGTATGGTTAAAACAAAGGAAATCATTTCGAAGCAGACAGGAGCATTAGTGACAAAGAGACTGTTTCCTTGAAAATGTAGTGAGAATGTTTAGGTAAGCTTGTCAGTAAACAGACTAAAAAAATGTATAAAAAAGCCCAATCAAATCTGTTGCTGCGGATATAGCAACACAAATGAAGCTGAAAAAGCACAGCAGGTCAGACAGTATCCTAGGAACAGGGAAGTCAAAGTTTCAGGCTGAAAGACTTCATCAGGATTGGGCCGGGTGAAGGGGAGCCGGGAAGTAAATAGAGGGAGGAGCGTGGGGCTGAGGGAAGGCTAGATGGGATGACGATGGGGATGCAAGTAGGGGGATAATGTGATTGGTCAGTGGGAATGGTGCAGCGGATATGCGACTAGAAAGATGGACAGCTTAGGTCAGGTCAGGGAAGGGGAACATGGAATAAGGCTGTGGGTGGAGAGATTTCGAAGCCAGTGAAGTAAATATTGAGACCAGTGAACTGCAAGCTCTCCAGCTGAAAGATCAGGTTGTGTTCCCTAGTTTCTGTTTGGCCTCGCTCTGACAGTGTAGGAGGCTAAGGATGGACCTGTGGCCGGATGAGCTGGGGGGTGGTAGTAATTGAAAAGGATGGCAACTGGAATGTTGGGTTGGTTAAAGCGTGCAGAGAGCAGATGCTTCATGAATATGTTCCCGTGTCTCCCTTCGGTCTCCCTGATCGAGAGGAGACCACATTGGGAGTTGGAGACGTGCTTGGTGGGTCAGGATCAGGTTCTGTATGGAGCAACAGTGTTCTGCACCAAACAACCAACCGGACTTTCCAGTTACCTGCCATTTTAATTCTCCTGCAACTCGTCCAGGGACATGCCTATCCTTAGCCTGTCCACTGTCAGAGGAGCATCACCTGAGGTTTTACCTTTGGAGGTGATATCCAAAGGGCCTCAATATTGACTGCAGCAACGTCAAAATTCCTCCATGTCCCTTCTCCCGAACCAGACCCACCTGTACATCTTATCACTCACATATCCGCATTACCCTTCCCACTGACCAATCACAGTAACTTCATACCTACATGTATTTACGACCATCATACCTACCATTCGTCCTTCCACATCCAATCACTCCATCTCTGGGCTTCTGTCCCCCTCGCCAGTCCTGACGAAAGGTCCAAGACCAAAATATTGCCTTTTTGCTCATCTGATTCTGTCTGGTATGCTGTGTTTATCCAGCTCCAAGTTTATTAACTATGGCCTCTCAAACCTGTAGTACTTACTCTCTCCAAATTGTGGTACAATGTAGTCTACATATAAGAAGAAATACATTGGGACATTTGAAAACATCACTGACTCGTTTGTCATTTTTTTAAAAACCCAACACACACCTTCCAGGTGAAGCAGCGTATCACTTGTACTCTTTCAATCCATTCTCCTGTCATTTCCCTACTCACAATGCAGTCTCATTTACACTGGGGTGAACAAACAGAGACTGCATTGAGGAACACTCCCACTCTTTCTGTAGGAAGAGCCCTGACCCTCTCATCGTTTCCCATTTCAATAACCTCCCTTGCTCTCATGCTAACATTTCGGTTCTGAGTTGCTGCAATATTCCAATGAAGCACAACCCAAGCTCGAGTAATACCTCACTTTAGACTTTGGTACGTTACAGCTTGTAGGAGTTAATATTAAATTCCATAATTTTACAGCATGACACCATTATGGCTGTTCTCAAATCTTCGTACATTCCTTCTCCTGGTCTCCCAATGAATTTGCCCTGTTTGTGAATCTTTTGCCTTGCACTCAATTAAGGAACCCGGCTCCACTCTTCACAATCTGATATATACTTATTTTACATTTGATTCTCTTTTACCACAAACAAAAGTCCATATGTCAGTGACATTGTGCCTCTACACCGTCTATTTCCCATCACGCCTCCTCTACCTCTGGCAAGAGATTGCAAAGCCCTTTTTCCAATCGTTTTCTGTTCTGAAGAAGTGTCACATTGGACTTGAAACGCTAACTCTGTTTCTCTGTCACTGTAGATGCTGCAGATCTGCTTTGTTTCTCCAGAAACGAACAAAACACGTTTTCAACAAAGCAAATAACTGTTAATACGGAAATCTGAAACCAGAACAAAAAAAGAATCTGCGAGCCTTGAAGAATGATCACTGGAACCAATAATTAATTCTACTCTCACTCCACAAATACTGCAAGACCTGCTTAACGTCCCCAGCAATTTCTGTTTTTCAGCACGTTTCAAAAATGTGTGTCAACGTTGCTCAAACCCCCTGTCCAACCTGGAGCACCATAATATCGGGAAGTGAAAGACTACACAAGATGTACAAATTCATTGGTTCTGAAACTACATGAGGCTGGCATCACTGACACTACAGAGCACTTACTGTTAGTCAGGCAGAGAAACAGAGTGAGACGTATTCACTCTAAACATAGAAGGCCACACATACTGGAAGGGAAAGGATTCCGATGAATATATTAAAGTGTGTTGAGGAATGAGACAAACTGAAAGTGTGCCACCATGGAGAGACCGTCAGTGGAATGAGAATATAAAATTGGACGTGTACCACATCAGAAACCAGAGTAGGTCACGGTGAATAAGTCTCGGTGTGATCTGTGGAACAGGCAGCAGAACTGTATTAGAGATATTGCAGCTCAAACCGTGTATTCCATGTGGTGCTGTAGACCACAGCAACAGCAGAAGCAGAATTATATAAAACTATTATCTGTAACTTTTTGCACCGGATAATCCCTCAGTCTACCATTACCATCAAGCTGATCTATGGTTCAGTGGCAAGTGTGGGTAAACATGCCAGGGTCAGAACCATATGTTCCTAATACTGATGACAACCCGTTATAGATTCACACTTGACTGGTTATATTCCAAACAGCAGAACTAACATCTTATATAGAGGGCGCAATGATCCCAAGACTAACAGATCAGATCGAAACTCAGCAGTCCTGCCACACCCAGTCATAAATGGATTGGTCAACTCACTGCAGAACAGTGTCATACACATGTCCCCATGCTAAATAATGGAACAGCTCTGAACATCAGTGCAATAGACAAGGATTCGTATCTACACTATACTCAGCCAGAAGTGTTGAGTTTATGATTGAACTCACCTCATCAGGATGTCCACAGAATCACAGGTGACAGTTTTCAAACAATTTGATTCGCTCTATGTGACATGAAGAAACATCTGAACACAGTAGATACGACATAGGCAATATACAATAAACCCTGTCCGTGGGGGAGATGTTTCATTCGATTTCCGATTCTGACATCTATCTGGCAATGTGGAAAATTACTATGATAAGTCCCTTAAAAGGAAAATAATTACAGTATGACCAATATCATCCCCTCAACTCCATTACGACAGTCAGATGGGTGGGAGTTCTTTTTGACAGCGCTGTGAAGCAGCACAAAAATTACCTGCTCAGTGTGGTTTCCAATGGGTCCTCTTATGGAGCTGGTGCTGTTGTGGAAATGTCACTGGATTACTAATCCAGACCAAGCAAATGCTCTGGCAGCTGGCGGAAGTCAAAAGCAATTAATAAAATGTCGAGATCCGAAATCTGGTGTAAGTAACAGTGACCGTGAAAACAATGTCGATTTTAAACACCAATTTGCTTCCCCAATGTACTTTCATGAAGTGAATCTCCCGTGCTTTCCTGGTCTGGCCTAAAAGTCACTCCAGACACACAGACATGTGATCAACTCTTCAATGATCTCTGAAACGGCCAAGCAAGTTACTCAATTGTATCAAATTGCTCCGAGACCTTAAAGAATAAAACCGGACAGAACAGCCGGCACCAGCCTCTGTATCAGAAAAGAGAATGGGAAACACAATCCTGTCGACCCTGCAGAGACCTCCTCCCGAACATCTAAGAGCTTGTGACAACATTTACAGTGTTTTCCCACAGACTGCACTGTAACATCAGGAAAGGAGTAGGTTATTCAACACAGTGAGCCTCCCACTTTCTCATCTTGGCTGACAATCCCCTCACTGCATTTCTCCTCAGCAGACTGAGGTATATTGCAATTGATTTCATCAATCAAATGTTTGAGATGTTTGAGAATAACTGGGACCCAAGGACATATTCCTGAGCTACTCCATGAATCTTCATCTCCAATAAAAGGATCCTTTTATTCCTGTGTTTCCGGTCCGAGGGTTCCTCTGCTGGAGTTTGTACACTCTGACCTGCTTTCTTTTTCTTATTTTCTCCCCCACTTTTCTCTTTGTAACTTACTGGCCTCAAACTAGCCCCATGGTTTGGCCCTCAAGCTGAGCCCAGTGCGGAGGAGAATGAGTCCTTACTTACTTTTCCGGAGCAAGCACAGTGCGTGGAAATGGCAGCGGCTACATCAGCAGAGGCAACGTGGATATGATAGGGGCCAGCAGCAGAGAGTGATGCCTGAGGATTAGAGACTTGATGATTGGGTCCTGCACTGGTGATGATGAAGCGGATAGTGGAAGGCCATCATAGTAACATCAGTGAGGTGTGTCCAGCAGTAAGAGGCATGCCTCTGACATTGGAATGGTCTGGCACAGGGGGTAATGAGCCGGTGATCGAGGAGTATCTGCCCAGTGGCAAAGATGGTGACTGAGGATCAGCATCTTCATTGTGGCTGGTGTCTTGTGTAGATGGTGCTGTAGCTGTCTTGGAGGGATTGGGTTGCAGGGGTGGTCCATAGTGAGGAGCTGTTTCACAACTCATCAACTCTCTTCAAGCTGTATCCTCTCTTTATTCCATTTTCTTCAATTGTCACCACTTTGTGGCAACACGTGAAAGCTTTTCACTGTATTTTATTGTATTGATCATGTAAATTGCACCTGGTCATAAAAATCAAAATTAAAAACTTTTACTCACTCTTTCCTTCCAGCTGACCCATTCTGAAAACATGTCCAAATATTCACCACAATTCCACAAGATTTGATTTTGCACACTGGGCTTGGGACTTCAGCAAAAATCTTTCTGAAAATCTCTCTTGTAATCGTATCCTACTGAATCATCTCTCCCTCAGCCTTCTCTGCTCCAAAGTAAACAACCCGAGCTTACCCGGCCTCTCACCCTCACTGATATGCTCCACCCTAGGGAGCATCCCGGTGAATCACCTCTGCACCTCTCCACTACAATCACATCCTTCCTGCAATAAGGTTCCCTGAACTACACACAGTCTGCCATCTTGGTCTAACCATAGACTTGTATAGCTCTGACAATGTATATGTTGGGGAATGAAGGTTGTGCATACGGTTCGCTCTGCCTTCTTAACTAACCTATTAACTTCAGTCAAAAACTGTGTTGCTGGAAAAGCACAGCAGATCAGACAGTATCCGAGAAGCAGGCAAGTCGATGCTTCGAGAATAAGCTCTTCATCAGGAATGTGGCCATCATTCCTGATGAAAGGCTTATGTTCGAAACGTCAACTCTCCTGCCCCTTGGATGCTGCCTGACCGACTGTGCTTTTCCAGAAGTTCAATTTGTGATTCTGATCTCAAACACCTGCAGTCCTCACTTTTTCCCTAACTTGTTAACCTGTGCAATCACAGTCAGGGATCTGTGGAGAAACACCCTCTGAGCTTCCCAGTGTACTGCCATTCATTGCATACTCCTATTTTTGGTTCCTTCTTCCAAAGTATATCACTTCATATTTATCAGGGTTACTTTCCATCTGGCCATCTGACCATTCCATCTGTATCTTCCTGTAATATCTTCCTCACTGCCAACCACCCGGCCAATCTTTGTGTTAAACACAAATTTAATTATCACACTCCCCACCCCACTACGCATTCGCATCTAGATCATTTATGAATGCCACAAATAATAATGGACAGAGCACTGATCCCTGTGGTACACCAGCAGACACTGGTGTCCAGTGACA
Source organism: Hemiscyllium ocellatum (assembly GCF_020745735.1). Classification (NCBI taxonomy): domain Eukaryota; kingdom Metazoa; phylum Chordata; class Chondrichthyes; order Orectolobiformes; family Hemiscylliidae; genus Hemiscyllium; species Hemiscyllium ocellatum. Next base: position 1,999,352 of record NC_083421.1, on the reverse strand, counting down.
CCTACAGTCTTCCGCCACCCCTCTCTGCCTCTTGCCACGAAGACAATGTTTGATGTAACTCACTAAGTTACCCTTGATATCATGATTTTTTAAAAAATCTGTTTCCCATATGGGGCTTTGTCAATGGCCTTGTTGGAAAACCATATAAACACCATGCTCGAAACTACACAATAAATTTTATTTGGAATGGCTTCCCTGATGATGTCATGCTGACTATCCCTGATCAAACCTTGCCTCTCAAAATGAAGATCAATTTTCTCCTTTCCTATTTTCTCCAACACTTTCCCTAATACTGATCTACTACTGACTGGCCTACAATTCCCCAGTCTATTTCCACCACCCTTCCCATAAAGTGGGACAACTTAGTTGTCCTCCAGTCATCTGGCATCGCCAAACGAGATAAGCGTTTGGTCATCTTTATGTTTCTTGTAAGTTTGTATTCTTGTTCTTTTTGGTATTCTTATCAGTTCATTGATCCTCCTTTGCTGGGTCCCAAATATATCTGGATCCATTGCTTACCAAAATATCTGGCATTTTTCTGAGCTGCTACCTTTGACTTAATGCAATATTTAACTTCTTTTGTTAACTATTGCTAAGTCACCTTACCCGTTTGCTGTTTGCCCTGTGGTGGACATGTGCACATTGTACATTTTAAGGTGTTTATTTAAACAACAACCATTGTCTGTCTGCCAGTAAATCTTTTTCATGTACTTCTCCAATTCACTGAAGCTAATTTGCCCCTCATACATTCATCACTTGCATGACTCAGGATTATAACCACAATTTCAAAAAAAAACGTTTGTATTCAGACGTCATATAAAATTCAATACATTATGATTAATATTCCCAGCACCTCCTTTACAGCAGTGTTTTTAATTAGCTCTTCTGATCACATAACATCAATTCGAAAACTGCCTGACCTCTCCCTCAGTGCTCAAAATACTGTTAAAGGAAACCACCTCAAACATCGTCATGAAATCCATTTTTCCCAGCAGTAGCATTCACATAGGTTAACACAGTTTAGTTGCAGATTGCAGCTGGTGATTATCACAGTAGTACCCACAAACCTACGTATATATTTCCCTGTTTTGTAACATATGTAACCTCTGTATTGCAGCTTTCACTTTGATATAAAACTTCCATCAATGTTTGCTTCTCCTTGCTGTCTCTAATCTCCACCTTACCAGGTTCTGTGGAATCTGAGCGATGTGGCCTCTGGGGAGATTAATGGTAGATTCAGGTGAGACATTTTGTGAGGCTTTTGTGGACGTTGAAATAATCTCGTCACGTTGTTCGTTCTTCTCAGGTGTCATTGTGTTATTTTCACTAGATCTCCCGTTATGCTGGTGGAGAAGAGAAGGAGAATGGTCTCTCAGCAATGCTGTGTATTTCCACCAGACAACTGAGACTGCTGTAAACTGGGTGTGAACCTTACAGCAGGCTCGTGAAGTGTTGCTGCTGCTCTCCAGTATCATAGTGAGATCACATCTGGAGTCTGGTGTACATATTTAGTCTCCTCACTGAAGAAACGATATTATTATATTGGAAGCAGCTCAGAGATGGTTCCCTCAACTGATTACTTCCATGAAGGTGTTAACTTATAAGGAAAGGATGATCATGTTGATCCAATACCCATTGGAGTTGATGAGAATGAAAGATGATCGTATTTTTACATAGAGCACAGGAAGGAGTCAGCAACAGAAGACAATTACACAGTCAATGGAGGAATCCATTCCACTTCTCCAGCCTGTTACACCAGAACAGCAGAAGGATATTCCAGGTTTGGACCCTGTTACACCAGAACAGGATGAGGTTATTCAGCCCCTGGAGCCTGATATACAGTTACAGGAGAAGACCAAACAGCTCCTCGATCTTATAACACGGGACCTAGAGTAGGCTGTGCAGCACCAGTATGCTGTTACACAGCAACAGGATCAGCCCATTCAGCCTCCTCAAATCTGTAACACAAGAATTGGAAGAGACTGGAAGAGGTCATTCAGCATGAGAATTAGAGAAGGGCATAAAATTATTTGAGACTTGTTGTGGAAAGGAAGAGTATCTGTTATATGGGAACACGAGAAGACCAATCGCTTCCTTGATCCCATTTCAGGGATTCAGGAGGTGATTATTCAGTATGAGACTGTTATGAAGGAATATGAAGAGATCCTTCAGCTCCTCAAAAAGTTACACAGCAACAGGAAGATTTCACAGGTCCTCAAGCTCCTGACGTATCATCAGAATGAGGAGAAGCAGGTCTTGAATATGTAATGAGGATGTTCCATCTATTGAGACTTTAATGGAGGAACGCGACGTGGAAATTCAGCCCACTGAGTGTGTAAATCAGGAACAGAATTATTCCATTCAGACACTCATGCCTCTTACACAGCGATTGGAGCAGATCTTTTAAAGCTTTGTGTTTGTTCCACTGGAACACTGGAAAGGGAACGTTGAGTTACAGAAAGAGTAGGAATTAGGATAATCATCTTCAGTAATGAATAAAATTAGTGAGGAAACTGTTGGGAACTAAGGGAAATTGTGAGAATCCACTATTAATTAACTAACAACAGGAGATTTGCAAAGTCAAGATGGAATACATCAGAATCAGCATGGGTTTTTAAAGAATTTATTTGTTAGATTTCTTTAAATATGTGACTAGTAAAGTAAACAATAGGGATCCTGGAGGCGTAAAGTATCTGGAATTTGAGAAACCATTTATTAAAGAGCTGCACAAAAGATTAAGCTGCAAAATAAGACAACGTAAGTTTGGGAGGAAGTTATTTGCCTGGATATAGGGCTAGTGAGACAACAAAATACAGGGAGATGGAATAGATGTTTTGTTTAATGGTTGGCACCTTTTGGGATTCTTTTGAGTTCAGACAACATGACCTGACTATTTCTCATCCATTGTATTATTTGGATGAGGGGATAGAAAACTTGACAGCCACATTTTCAGCTCATACTAAAACAGGTGGCAAAGTAGTTTGATACAATGAAGATGTAGAAAATTTACCAATGGACATGAACAGTTTAGATGAACGGGCCAACATCTTGCAGATAAAATTTAATGTGGATCAGTATGGGATTATCCATTTCGATCAGAGGAATCGAACTTGTTATGGAAATGGAAAGCAACTTCAGAGTGCTTCTGTGCAGAGGGATCGGGGTGTATTTGTGCATATCACAGAAGGCCCACATGCAGGTACAGCAGGGAATGAGAAAGGCAAGTGCAATTTCAGCATTTAATTCTAACTGAATCGAATATAAAGGAAGGGAAGAATTGCTGCAACTCTGCAAGGTATTAGTGAGACTGTAACTGGCGTTCTGTGTACACTTCTAGCACCCTGACTTAAGAGGGATGCAGTTACAATGAAGGCAGTTCAGAACAAGTTCATTAGCTTGATTCCAGAGATGAATTTGTCTTTTGAAGAGCGTTTGAACAATTCAGACCTATACTCTCGGGAGTTCAGAAAAATGAGAGGAAACCTCATTGAGGTCTGGAGGATGTTAAAGGTGATTGACAATTTCGGTGTGAAGTGGATATTTCCTCATGTGGGACAAACTAGAACAGGAGATCATAGTTTTAGGATTAGGCAGAGCAGATTTAAAACGGGGTGAAGAGAAATTACTTCTCTCAAAGGGTTATGAATCTGTGTAATTCACTGTCTCAGAGTGCAGTGAGTGCTGGGGCATTGCGTAAATGATGGGATAAGGAGAGCGGCCACGAACATGGGACGGAGGCCTCGTTGCCATCAGCCATGATTGTATTAAATGGCGGATCAGGCTCGCGGGGCTGGATTGCCGACTGATGCTCCTCGTTCTTATTCATTCTTTTGACTGTGCTATACTGGAATGGGGGAGGACTGTTTATCAAACAGGAAGCAGGCACTCCGGATATATCAGTCTCAATCAGTTCGACAGAGCGTAGCCAGTGGAGTCACACTGTGACCAGCGCTGAGTCCTCAGCTCTTCACAATCCACATCAATGGTCAGGAGGAGTTGAACAGATATACTGCTACTAAGTATGGTGATGACACTGAGTTGGCAAGATAGTAAGTTATCAAGAGAATGTGGAGAGTCTGTAAATTGATATACACAGGTAAAGTCAATGAATAATAGCTTACCATGTAGAATATAACTGAATATACAACTTGCAATCTGTTTCAGGAAGTTTATAAGGCAGTATTATCCGGTAATGGAGAGAGATTACAGGGCTGAGTGAAACCACTTGTTCTGGAGGTTTCACTCTGGCCCGTTCAGACATGGGAAGTGTTGATCCATCTGATGCTCACAGTGGCACCTATGCTGTCAGTACAAACGGGATATTTTTATGCATTTGGTGGGTGGTGCGGAGTGGTGAGGATTGGAGGGGGTGGTATTTTGAGATGTGTATGAAGAGGACGGACTTTATCTGAGATTCCATCCTTTATTTCCAAATGGACATCCGAGTACGCTGGGAATGGCTGTTTCTGAATGAAGAGGCTGTGGTTGCTGCCAGGACAGGGGTATTCACCAACATGATGTATTGTGCATGGGCACACTGTAACATTAATGAAGTGAGAGTTCCTTCAGTTTTCCTACCTCCCCCCATTGACATGGAACCCTATAGAACTATGTACACCATCGGGAATCCCAATATACTAGGAAAACAAGGATACACCCTGCTGAGGAGAAAACATTCACCTCATCCACCACATAGATCCTCCATCACTGAACGGTGACATTGATGCTGAAATGCTGGGAGATGACAGATATGTCATGGACTCCTGTCTGAAACGTTCCAGATCATAGAAGCTGAAAGCATCAGCGACACTAACAGCCACTGGCAGTACCGCCCTCCCCCTGGTGTGAAGCTGCAGTCGTGTTGACGGAGGTGAAACCGCTCTGTGACCAGCTCCTTGTTCAGTCAGGGACCTCTCACATCCTGCTCCTGGGTTAAGTGTCCCTTGGGTAGCTGGTCTTGGAAAACCTGGAGTGGATACAGCAGATCCCTTTCCCTACACATGCTCACTCCGTGGTTTCAGAGCTTCGCCTCTCTGCAGCCTGTGCTCCATTTGTTTTTCATATTGTAGGCCCAGATGCTGTAACTACAGTCCCCATGCTCCATTCAGAGTTGGATCACAAAATCTTCGGGTATCGCTGAATGTCTGAGGCTCACAACACAACCTCCAGCAAACCATCCCCAGCATCTCCACGAACTTTCAATAACAGGAGACAGTCAGAAGCCCCTCAGCTGCAAATGTTATGCAACAGGCCAGACCATCACAAAATACGTTTCTTTTTTTAAACGGAGATGTGAATTGAATGTTCCCGATGTGTTGTGATTGGCCAACCCATTCAACATTAAGCAAAATGCAATCCATTCAAACTCTCTAGTTAAACCACAATCAAAGAGATGAACAATTGGGGATAGCTTCTTTACTGGAACACTTACGCAAGCAATAGATACAGTACCTTCAACTCATTAACTGTTCTAATACAGGAACATCCCATAAACATGCCCCTTGACAAAAAGGTAAATTCAAACTCAGAATCTTATGTGAAGTTCTCCAATCCAGGAGGAAGCAACTTCAAGAGAGTTTTCAGAGAGATGAGCAGCGTGGGACCATGGATTGAAACCTGCAACCCTTCTGGGATCCCCAGCAGCTTCTGATTGATGCAGCTAAAAACAAAAAGAGAAGACCTGGTCTGAGAGAGCTGTCACTGCCCTTCCATTGTTCCCACCATTTTAATAAAACCTAAAGGCCTCCTGAATTATTTACTTCTGCCATTTTCAGGCAGCAGTTCGGCATTTCTCTATTTAAGTCTTCTCTTAAAAAAAAACCGACAAAAAATTAACCTTTTTAAAGTGACAGTATCGTCACACCTTCCACTTTGAAAAAAAGATCCATCAATATTCACAGATAGAATCATTTTAATCCCCTTTTTATGGCTGTTACAGTAGACTACAATATGTATATATATTCTATTGACACTAAGCATGCAAACATTCACAACTCCATTCTATTTCAGTCAGTTTACTCCTGCCAAAGAACGCCTCTGTTTTTCTTCATCCAAATCTTGACTCCTTATCAGCAAGTGCGGTTTCTCGTCCAGTCACCTGTATAACTTCCAAATTGGATGGCATCAATAATAAGTGCTGTCTGAACAGACTGGAAGTTTTCTCCTTAAATTTCTCCAGAAATGTTTAGGTGTTGTGATCAATATAAGGATTTGTCTCAGAGCCGTTATTTACAAGTTAAATGCTGAAATGTTGTAAGGCCAAGCTCAATGCCTCTTTCCTAATTGTGGAATATTTCTGCTGATGGTTTCACTGGACACTCCAACCACACATTACATAACGGAGCAAATCTCATCTCTCCAAAAATCCTTCTCAATGACAAGTCTCCTCATGTCTCAGCATAAAATAATTACATGCTTCTGTACCTCTCAATGCTGTAACCTCTTTACCTGCTACTCCTGGCCTACAGAAGTAAACCTTACTCTCACAGGTATATGTTTTAAGAAGGTCTTGCATATTCTTCTCAATGCCTAACGGAAGCCAAACTTTGACTCATGGATCAACTTATCATCATCAGCCATTTCAGCTTCTAATCTCGCCATTGTAACTCTCTGCTCTTCCACACGATTCTCACGACTGCAGGAAGTGAATTTTTGAACTCTCAAAATTACTTTGATTGATTCTTTCAAACTCAATGTACGTTTAACCAGGGATTCTACTTTAGATTCCTAAAATGCTGTCTGTGGGCTTCTGGAATAAGCTCATATGAACTTCAGATTACTTTCTTAACCCTCTCATACTGGCCAGATACCTCCTCCGATCGGGATGCAAATACCTCACTCCTTATACCTACTCGCTTTGTTTGGATCAACTAAATTCATATGGTCACTGATCTGTGCATTCGTTTAGTCACTTTCTCAAATTAAAAAGGCTTTTACATCCCTCTCGCCAAACGTAGAAAAATGACTGGATGTTTTTAAACAGATCCCCACCAGTCCTTTGGCTACCATCGATTTGCTCCTCCTCACTATCCTCCCGTGTCAGTGTACCATCTACCTTCATCTCTGCTTTCTAAGTCGACTTTCCTGTCAAATTGTTAACTTTTGAATTTGAACCTCTCTCCCTCTTTCTACTTTTCTTCTTTATTTTACTGCCTTTCTTAGTCCTCTCCTTTTCTTTTAATTCTACTTTTAATCGTATTTCAAACTCTTTCAATTCCTTTTTGTGTTCAAACTGCCTCATCAACAATTGAATTCCAGCCATTTCCAAAAATTCTGATGGTGTTTCAATCAAACTTTAAATGCCAAGGCACAGCTGTAATTATTTCTCCTTTTCTTACAGAGGGTTGATGTGGACTTATTGGGCCAAATGGCCTGTTTCCATACGGTAGGGATTCTAATTCTGAACCCAGTTTGTATTGTTGATTTCGAACCAGACAAGATTGCAACGTTTGCTATGGACCAGATCAGACTGCTTTAAAATACTTTCAGATGGGAGCCTGGACGCTAACCTTGTCTTATAGTCAAGGTAGATGCGAAATGAGTGTTACAGATGTGATGCGGCTGGGTCAAAACCACACAGCTTCAAGCAACACACCATTTATTTAAAATCTGTAATAATAGCATATACCAAAAGAAGAGGAATAAAGAATAACTTAACTACTGGAAATCTTATCAGAATAAGAGATACAGTACCTTCTACTAATGAACTATTGCAATGTACTAACATCCCATAAATACATCCCTTGGCAAAAAGACACGCCCAAGGCCATTCAGTCTTGCACGATCAGTTCAAAGGGACAAACACACAAGTCACAATTTCAGTGTACAGGCGCAGATTCAAAGCTGCTGAAACCCCTATCCAACATGGAGCAGCACATGGGACACACCGGAAAGTGAACAACAGCCCGTCACACCACCCTACCCCCTTGTCCTTGGAGCACCACATGGGACACACCGGGAAGTGAACCACAGCCCGACACATACCAATTCATTGTTTCTGCACTTCACAATGCCAGCACTCGATACACTCGGGAACCAAAAACCAAGGAGAAAGTGAGGACTGCAGATGGTGGAGATCAGAGCTGAAAGTGTGTTGCTGGAAAAGCGCAGCAGGTCAGGCAGCATCCATGGAGCAGGGGAATCGACGTTTCGGGCATGAATTTCCTGAAGAAGGGCTCATGCCCGAAACGTCGATTCTCCTGCTCCTTGGATGCTGCCTGACCTGCTGCGCTTTTCCAGCAACACATTTTCAACCAAAAACCAAAGCCAGGGAAAGATACAGAGGGACAGAGAGATTCACATTAAATATGGAAACAGTTAATTAACTGAGAACATGTTGTGGAAATATGGAGAAAAAGAAATGGCAGTGGGACTAAATGGAGGATGAAACCTTTAGAGTACGAAATTTTAAGAATGAGAACATTGAATAAAGGTATTTTCAGATCAGCTGAAATGGTTTGTTTAATGAAGTTCTGAATCGGTTTCACAGAACACTTCAAACAACATTAGCTGGGACAAGATGACAGATCAACATGGAGAGCTGAGTAGGCTACGCTAGTGCATTGCTCAGTAATCTGGATTATCTGCCTAGCATGAGGAGAACTGCAAACCTTTACTATCATATGGGAACGATATACGCATCAAATACACACAGCAGGGGAAGATTTCTATCTCCATTGGACCAGTATAAGGTGTGTGTGTGTGTGTGCGTGTGCGTGTGCGTGTGTGTGTGTGTGCGTGTGCGTGTGTGTGTGTGTGTGTGTGTGTGTGTGCGTGTGTTGGGGTGGGGGGTTGGGAGGACGTGTATTTGGGGTGGTTGAAAGTGAAAATTATTGCTTGAGAGAAAATAAACTTAAAGAAAACCCGGTTAAATATGAACACCTGGCAGGGATTTGGATATCGACACAGAGAGACAGAGGGAAGTTTCATGGACAGATGAGTGAAAGTGTTTGAGAATATTAAAATAAAGGCATTGACGCACACAATAGCGATATTAATTAGTGTGCACACATGAAGGACAGATGGATGGGATTTCGGTCTGAATTCGAATCATATTTGTTTCTGCAGGTTTCAACTCAAGAGTGTCAGCAGCAAATATTGTCATCATTAAATCGGTTTTATACGGCCCAAGTTTCAAACATCAGATGGGTTAATCCAGTGAAGTACATTCTGGAGCATTGAGTAGTTAAAGTTAATAATAGTCAAGGAATGGTGTCAGAAATCAGCTCATGGTTAAAGGCATCACCGCAGTTGTGATTCGTCAGTTTCAATCACAATATGCAAGTTCTGCTCCACGCCACTTACCACCCTGACTTGGAAACATACCACTGTGCCTTCACAGTCGGGTGAGAATCCCGGAATGCCCTCCCTAATAGCAATGTGGGCCAACCCACAGCATGTGTACAGCAGAAATTTAAGAACGAAGCTCACCATCACCTTCTCAAGAGCAAATCGAGATGGACTATTAATGCTGGCCAGCCAGCAACACCCAAGTCCCACAAATGAATGAAAAAAGATATTGGCCAGGATGGGATGGTTGTCCAGGAAGGAAATTGAGTTTGTAAAGATAATAGAGGACAATGTCCTCCACCCTCCCAATATTTATATAACAAGGGTGAGAGACAATGAGCTGAAAATGTGTTGCTGGAAAAGCGCAGCAGGTCAGGCAGCATCGAAAGAGCAGGAGAATCGATGTTTTGGGCATGAGCCCTTCTTCAGGAAGAAGTGTTCATGCCCGAAACATCGATTCTCCTGCTCTTTCGATGCTGCCTGACCTGCTGCGCTTTTCCTGTAACAAATTTTCAGCTCTGATCTCCAGCATCTGCAGACCTCACTTTCTCCTGTTAGACAATGGTTCACATCTCAACATGACCAGGTCAACGTAGAGACCCGTGAATAACATTGCCAGAAGCAAGGAGGGAGACAGTAATTGAACAAGTTCAATGGTGCCATTAGTAGCGGTTTGCAGAGTGAATATCTGGATTCAGAGTGTCAACATGAACAATAAAAGTGGCAAGAAGTGAAGACTATATAAAAGAACAGTAATGCAGTCATAACTGGGTTATAGAAAAAAAAGTCTGGACGGTGAGACTTACCAGGGACACCAACGATAGACAGGACAGGATAATAAAATTATTTAATAATGAGCACAGCAAAATTGATCCGTGTTGTTAATGAAAACCAATCATAATATGTTGAAAGAAACCAAACATATCTGGATAAACTCCTGTCCATTGTTGTAACATTTAAGTCCAATATTTTCATATTCTGATCCACTGTTGGAACATTCCAGTCAAATATTCTCGGTTTCTGATCTCTCCTCTCACTCTCTCTGGAGCTGTTGATCCCTGCCAGTGCTGTCGGTGATGCTTCCGCTCATACTACGGCATAAAACATTGAATGGAGCCCATTTATCATTGGAAGATACCTTCCACTGGGATAATTACTAAACATGGAGACTGACATTAATCAGTCACTGAACAATCAGGTTCAGTTAACACCTTCCTTCTATAACATTTCATATCGCAATAAAAGGGAATATTTACTCAGTCCGGATGGAATGAATGAGGGTTACTGACGGATGGACTATAAATCTTTCTTTTTTTTTACTTTTTCCGTGTATGTGGGAGTATTGCCAGAGCACTGCAGGGCTGTATTTGTCCCACTCTGTTTGTAAAGGGGACAGGGATAAAATAACAGGCCACCTGCAAAAGATGTCTGGTGGGGAAATTTCTGGATACATTAACTCAAGCGAGAAAGTGAGGATTGCAGATGCTGAGGATCAAATTCGAGAATGTGGTGCTGGAAAATCACAGCAGCTCAGGCAGCATCAGAGTCGCATCGACATTTCTTGTGTAAGCTTTTCATCTGGAATGAGGCTTGTCGCCCAAAGATGCTAAGAGATAAATGAGAAGGGGATGAGGTTGGCGAAGATAGCTGAGAATGTGGTAGGTAGATGAAGTTAGGTTTAGAGGTGATATGTCGGAGAAGAGGGTGGAGCAGGGTGGGAAGGAAGACGGTCATAGGGGCGGTGCTGAATTAGGAGGTTGGATCTGGGATAAAATGGTGAAGCGGAAATGAGAAAACTGGTGAAATGCACATTGATCCCATGTGGTTGTAGGGTCCCAAGGCAGAAGTTGAGTGGTGGAGGAGCTCCAAGACCTGCATGTCCATGATGGAGTGGGAGGGGGAGTTCAAGTGTTCAGTCACGGGGTGGTGGGGTTGGTTGGTGCTGGTATCACAGAGATATTCCCTGAAGTGTTCCACACATTGGCGTCCTGTCTCCCCAATGTAGAGAGACATCAGGAGCAATGGATACTGTAGTCGACGTGTGTAGAAGTGCAGATAAAACTCCGAATGGTGTGGAGGGATCCATTGAGGTCTCGGAACGAGGTGAGGATGCAGGTTTCCCAATTTTAACGGTGGCAGGGGAAGATGCCAGGAATGGAGGGAGAGTTGGTGGGTGACGTGGACCCGACAAGGGAGCCGCACTGGGAATGTTCTTTATGGAATGTAGATCGGGGTGGGGAAGGAAATATATTCCTGGTGCTGGGGTCTGTTTGTAGGTAGCGCAAATGGGGGAGGATACTGCGTTGTATCTTGGTGGGATGGAAGGTCAGGAACGGGGTGTTCTTTCCCTATTGAGTTTGAAAGGGTAAAAGTTGAAGGCAGTGGTACGGGAAGTGGATGAGATGCTCTGGATGGCATCGTCGACTGTATGGGAGGGGAAATTGCTGTCTTTGAAGAAAGAGGCCATGTGGGATATACACTGGGTTCAGAGTGTGTGGCTGGAAAAGCACAGCATGGCTGGCAGCATCCGAGGAGCAGGAAAATTCGACGTTTTGGACAAAAGTCCTTCATCAGGAATCGGGTTTAAGCCACAAATATCGGTTTGCCTGCTCCTCAGATGCTGCCTGACCTGTTGTGCTTTTCCAGCACCACACTCCCGAATCTAATCTCCCGCATCTGCAATACTCACATTCGCCTACACGCTAGGTTCAGCTAGTTCTGTAATACTGCCTTTAATTGTGTTCTCTCTGCTGTAGGAAAGATGTTGTTAAACTTGAAAGAGCGCAGAAAAGATTTCCAAACTTATTGACAGTTTTGGGGAGGCTGATGGTGGCGTGTGATGTTGATCTATGTGGAGAGTATGAATGGGCTGGGGTTATGTTTCATGGAGAGTTGGTTCTGAGGAGTGACCTTTCTGAGGTTTATTGCGGTGAATCCCGATGCTCCAGGGTGAGCTATGCCAACAACCATGAAATAGACAGAACAGTTATTCACATTGAAACTGGATTACTACTCATCGACAACATGTTGGCGAACGATGGAGGTAGACTGAAGAATGTGACTGGCTGGAGGAATCAGAATTTGAAGGGTCCAATCACAAGAATGAGAACAAAAATAAAGGCACTACCATACCAACGGAAAGTATTAGTTATACCACATTCTAAATCCACCTCAGCGAACCAGACCAAACACCATAAACCCAGAGGAGATATGTATTCGGCATGGAGCACTACGCAGACCAGATTAGTGCACTGCTGAACACCACCCTGCAATGAGTCCACATTGGAACACTGTGCACACTATGGCAGTCCATTGTTCTATTAACCCAGATGAGATATGTGTTCAGCAGGGAGCACTGTGCAAACCGGGCTGGTGTACTGTGCAATATAACGATAATCTACCCAGATAGAAAGGTACGCTGGCCACAGTAGTGCTTTGATCTATAAACCCAGATAAGATATGCGACCAGGGTGTGGAACTATGTCCATCAACCCAGTGCATTTTCCAAAACATTAGAACATTGTGTTAGATCACTGCCCAACGTTGGGAAACTTGCAGCCCATGCTGGAAGTGACAGGATGTGGAGCTCCCTCCAGCTCCATATCTCCATTTTGCCATGACACAGGGGTGCTGTGGGTGTGAACATCACTGCCAGAGAGAGATGGCGGGGGAATCAGTTTAAGTATCACAAATGGGAGGGGTTTGGGGAATAGAGAGAGCGAGACTGAGAGACAATTTCATGGAAGGATGTGTTCCCAGGATCCAGAATGGTGGAATGAAGACATTTCAACAGTATCCTGCAACATGAGTCAATGTTTCCAGGAATGATGGGTAAACTGGATATTGGTGTGAAGTCACATGATGGAGAGTATTGGATGAGCATTTGTTCTGCAGCTTTTTAACTGGGAGGAGGGTCAGCAGTCTTCGACAAATTGGGCTGAATCTAACAATAATTTATCACAGTGACATTTTCAATGAGTATGACAGAAAGATTATCTGTATGAGACTGAGCTAGTTTTCTGGTGATAACTCATCGAACTCACCTCATTAACTACCTACCACACCCCAAGGCAAACCTCTCATTCAATGCCAGCTCGATTTCCTTTATGGTTGGAGGTACTCACCAATGCCCGCATGACTCTAAATATTCCATGATCCCTGGCTCTGGTGCCATCATCAAAAGGCCAATGGACACACTGTTTCTCTGTTTGGAGCTGCCCTGCACAGTTTACCCCGAGCATGGCAGATAAGAGACAATTACACCACGGTTTGTCAACAGAGTTACGGAAGTCCTTGTGAATGGGCTAATACAGAGGAGGACCATTCTTTTCCCAGAGTAGGCCATACTACCAGACCCACAGAACATGGTCAGAGATCACCACCCAGCTCAGTGCAGTATCTGCAGTCTGAAGAAATGTCCAGCAATACAGGACAAGCATCAATAAGCTTCCCCGTTCTGTCAGAATAAAGATCAATGTATTCTCTCTGCTCCCTCACACTCACTGTATATCTGCTATAGCACCTACTCAACGAACAAAGCTCATGCTCCACCACTCTTATTACTGCTTACAGTCTCTCTTTCTCTATCTATCTCTCATTCTCTCTCCATCCACATTACCCCCACCACACCCCCTCACACCCCTCTCTCCCCTCCCCCAACACACACACACACACACATCATTAACACTGCATAGACATAACACTGTGGACTGACTGCCTCCGGATACCTCACCATGTCCCCCACCTACACCAGCACTAACAGCAGGGCCACCCACCCTACCTCCCTTTCTCCCATTCCAGGAGAAACAGCCTGGAACAGGACAGAAAGGGCCAAGCCGGGTGGTGGAACGCCCGATATCCGTTACCTTCCCCCCTCCCCCCGCCATGTGTGGAGGACCCTGATACGAACCAGAGAGGACCGGGACGTTGTGTGGAGATTCTGAAACATCCACATCCCACCGACCGAGTAAGGAGCAATGTTCAGTGAAGTGCAATTCTCACTTTAAACCCATTAGCAGCTCCGTTTACTCCCGGCACAACATAGAAGCCGTGGCACTGATGCCATCTCCCTTTTGTGTCAAGCTGGTATAAATGGAATCTCCACTGTCTCGGTGGGAAGGAGGGTGGGCTCACAACTCATCCTCAGCACCACCTTCCAGGAAGAGAGCTCCTACACTTCCTCCTGTAAACACCTCAGGTGCTGAAACAATTTTCTGTTCTCCCCACTTGCCCTAACATCTTCAATAGTCTGTACTCATATTCACCAAGTGCCCTTTGCTCCTCTGCCCGCTTTATAATGATACAGAATGTTTTATATTGACTTTCAGAATTATTCCTTCCAAGATGCATCACCTCACACTGCTCTGCATTGATCCTGATCTTCCCTAAACCTGAAAACTACGCCAATGCGTCATTGTCCTGCTTGAGTTCCATGCTGTCCTCCACACACTATATTTCGTCCAGGTATGGTATCTGCAAACATTAAAATTGTACTACAACAACACTCCACACGGAAATACAGATTCACTCGCTATTTTGAGCAAGTGCAATAATAACAAACTCCCTGAGGACAGACTTAAATTCTGACGCACACCAGACAGAATATGTGAAATATTGACAAGGTCACAGTGGAGCAAGAGAAATACTGACAGACTCCTCATGTCTGTATTTGTTTCTGTGTATTAGTGAGTGTCTCTATGTCTTTGTGTTAGTATGTGTATATCTATGTGTATCAGTCTGAGGTGAGCCTGCAGTCTCTATGGTGCTAACGTGAGGTAATATCACCCTGACACGAGATCTGAGGAAGTGTCCCTTCATTTCTGTCCACAGATGCTGTCAGACCTGCTGGGCTTTCTGTTGCTGACAGTCTCTGCTGGGCTCCCCACACTACTGTACAGGTGAGAGTGGATGGTAAAAATCATCAGGGGTTCAGTTTGGGAGGGACAGATGGAGGGCAGCACTCACAGCACCATCCAAACACAGACAGACAGACACAGACAGACACACACACACAGACACACACACAGACACACACGCAAAGACACAAACACACAAAAATACATGCGCACCCAGATGCAGAGAGAACACACAGACACACAAACAGATACACAGAGACGTACTCACGCTCGTGTCCCCAGCCCTATATTCTGATGTTCCATTCAGTCCTTCGGTTCTGCTATACAGGAGCAGATCGAGACCACTCCGACAATTAGGTGTAGTTTCAGAAATGTACTTGGAAAATCCAGGCTGGGTCAGGAAGTGACCCCGCCACCTCCAATCCCTCTTTCCAGGCTTCCCCTCTCTGTAACTTCTGCTCCAGATGTGGGTCATGTTACAGACCCGGATTCACCGGGAATTCAGCTCCCAGACCCCACTCAGTGTAAACCCAAACAAATCGCCTGCTCTCCTGGAATGCAGCATTGTATAACATGACTTTCAGGAAAATAACCAATTACTTTCGAAAAGCACAACATGAGAACATAATAAATGGGAGGAGGAGTACGCCATTCGGTCCCTCAAACCTGCACTATCATTCAATAAGAGCATGGCTGATCTACTCCAGGGCCCAACTCCACTTTCCTGCTCATCCCTTGCATCCCTAACCTCGCTGATGTGTCAAAAGCCAATCCACCCCATCTATAAATGCATTCACTTCCCCTTGGATGCTACCTGAAAGTATGTTCTTTTTCAGCACTACACTCTTTCAACACAGACACACATATACACACACACATACTCACAGCTACCACCCCCCCCACACACGCACACACACACAAACACACATCCAAACACACCATAGCTGAGAGAGACACAGAGGTGCACAAACAGACACAAAGAGACGTATACATGCCAAGCGACATGAGCGCGCACGCGCACGCACACACACACACACACAACACACACAACCACATATTTCACCAGTTTATTCATTTCCTCTTCCCTCAACGTATTCCAGATTCAACCCTCCAACTCGGCACCTCCTTCTTGAACTGTAATACCTGTCCATATTCCTCCCCACCTATCCATTCCACCCTCCGCTCTGACCTATCACCATTACTCCGACTTCATTTAACAATCGCCTTCCCAGCTACCTTCCTCCAGCACCATTTATCTCTCAGCTCCCTTTGCCCACAAGCCTCATTCCTGATGAAGTTATTATGCTGGATATTTTGACTCTCCTGCTCATTGGATGATGCCTGAATGGTTGTGCTTTTTCAGCACCACACTCTTTCAACACAGACAAACGCACGAACACACACCAACACAGAAATGCATATACAGACAGACACAGACACAGAAAAACAGACAAACAGACACAAACACATACTGACACACGCACAAACACACAGACAACCATACTTCCCACCCGCGAAGACATCCACACGCTCCCTCCACACACACACACACATACACACACACACACATAGGCTCACACAGACACACATAGACACGGACAGGCAAACAGTCACATACACACCCATAGCACACACACAGACACACAAACCCACGGGCAGACATACTCAAATAGTCAAATACACACCCGCAATCCCTACACACGCACACATACGCTAACATAGACACATGCAAAGAGATATATACACTCAAACAGACACACACTAACACACACGAAGACACATGCAAAAAACACACATACGCATACATACACACAGATACAAACACACACACACAATATACACACATACATATCTAGGCACACAGATACACACAGACAGACATACACACACAGCTCACAGGCAGAGGCACACACGCATTGACATACACCACATAGAAAACACACCCATACAAACAGGCACGCACGCACACACAGACTCTCTCACACACAGGCACACACAGATGCCCACAACCACCCACACACAGACACCCAAATTCCCCACACACATGCACACGCACAGATGTACACAGACACACAGGCACGCACACACGCAGACACACACACACACACACACACACACACTCCCTGTAAAATGCAATGTTTAGTGATAGTGACTTACCCCTGCAATTAATCTTTCATGTAAGGATTGAAAAGTCCTAAAACACACCAGCAGAGCATGGCATTTTATCACTTTCAGCAAAAGAGGGAGAGATGGAGGGAGAGGGAGCTGGAGAAAGGGAGGCTTTGAACCACATTCAATGATCCATCCCAAAACAATACATTTCCCATTGCACACAGATGCAGAGATAGAGATGCAAATATACATACACATCCTAATGCAGAACACACTGAGAGATAGAAAAACATCGGTACACATATAGACACACACAAATCGATAAACGCGGACAGAAATATGCAGATGCATACTTGGACATGCAAGCACCCATGGAACCATAGAGTTATACAGAGGGTTTGAAAACAGACTTATTAACACATACACTCAATGCTAACGATAATCTCAAACTAAACTAGTCCCACGTTCCTGCGCTTGGACCACTTGAGTTGCTGGAAGATATGAGTCTGACCAATGTGGTGCTATTATTAAACAAAATGGGACGGAAAAGCGAGGGAACAATAGACCAGTGACCCTGACTTCGGTGGTGGGCAAGTTGTTGGAGAGAATCCTAACGACAGGATTTACATGTATTTGGAAAGACAAGGACTGGTAAAGGAATGTCAACATGGCTTTGTGCATGGGCGTTCATGTCTTACGAACTGGATTACTTTTTCTTGAAGAACTAACAAAAAACATTGATGAGGGCAGAGCAGTGGACGTGACCTACATAGACTTCAGTATAGACAAGGTCATAGACCTTGTCATAGACAAGGTTCCCTATGAAAGACTGGTTAGCATGGTGAGATCTCGTGTAATACAAGGAGAACTAGTCATTTGGATACAGAACTGCGTCAATGGTAGAAGAAGATAGTCGTTGTGCAGGGTTGTTTTTCAGACTGGAGGCCCGTGACCAGTGTGTGCCACAAAGATTGGTGCTGGTTCCACTGCTGTTCATCATTTACATAAATGATTTGGATGTGAACACAGGAGGCATGGTCAGTCAGTTCATATTTGACACCAAAATTGAAGGTGCAGTGGAGAGAGAAAATGATTACCTCAGAGTATAACGGCAACTTGATCAGACGGACCAATGGGCTGACGAGTTACAGATGGAGTTTAATTTAGATAAATGTGAAGTGCTGCAGTTTGGAAAGAAAAATCAGGGATTGGCTTGTACATTTAATGTTGATATCGTGGGGAACGTTGCGAAACAAAGAGGCCTTGGAGTGCAGGATCATAATACTTTGAAAGTGGAGTCGCAGCTAGACAGGATAGTAAAGAAGGTCTGTGATATACTTGTCATTTTTGGACAGTGCATTGAAGGTTGGAAGGTTATATTGCGGCTGTACAGGACATTGGTTAGGCCACTATTTAATATTTCGTGCAATTATGGTTTCGCTCTTCGAGGAAGGATGTGTGAAACCTGAAAGGATTCAGAAAAGATTTATAAAGATATTGCCAGGGTTGGATGTTTTGAGATTTATGGAGAGGCTGAATATGCCAGGGTTATTTTCCATGCAGCATCAGCGGTTGAGAGGTGATCATAGAGGCTTATATACTCACAAGTGGATTGGATAGTGTCAATACCACGGATCGTTTTCCCAGGGTAGCCCTTTCCAAATCTAGAGGATATAGTTTGAAGGTCAGAGGGGAAAGACTTAAAAGGGATCTAAGGGGCAACGTTTTCAAAGAAGGGGTACTGTATAAATAACCAGCTGCCAGAGCAAGTTGTAGAGGCAGGGACAATTACAACAGTTAAAAGGCATCTGGATGGACACATGAAAAGGAAGTGTTTAGGGAGATATGGGCCCAATACTGGCAAATGGAATTACATTAATGCAGGGCATCTGTTTGGCAGGATCGAGTTGGATAGAAGGGTGTGGTTCCATGCTGGACAACTCTAAGACACTATATCTTCAGTAAACTTTTCTCCAGTCATCTTAAAATTACCCCCTTATCTTGAAATCCACCATCCGAAGGAAAGGGCTCCTGCCATTCAACCTTATCTATGTCCTTCATTGTTTTATAAACCTCTATAAGGTTCATAAGGTCTCAAGGTCTATGCTGCAGTGGAACAGGTCCCAGTCCATCGAGCCTGTCCTTATAACTTCAACACTCCATTCCCAGAAACAGCCTGGTAAATCTTTGTCTGAACCATCACCAGTTTAATAATAACCTCAATGTAACTCGTTGACCAGAACTGCACCCAGTACTTCAGGAGAGACCTCACGTGTGATAAGCACAACCTAAAGATAATGTTCTAGCTCCTATACTTAAAGTTCTGAGCAATGAAGATCAGCAAACGAAGCGCCTTCATAACCAGCCTGCCTACACATGATGCAAATTTCAAAGAAATATATCAGAACCCCTAGATATCTCTGTTCTACAACGCTACCAATATCTAGATATTTAATTGTGTATATTCTCTCATTGTTTGTTTTACGAAATTGTGATACATTGATTTATTGAAATTAAACTGCATCTGCCACTCCTCAGCCCAGTGAGTGATAATTCTGGGGAACAAAGGCTGGACAGCAATCAGCTGATTTGGATCATTTCGTGGTTTTAAAAAGAGGGTAGTCAAACGTTACAGGCGGGAAAGAGTGATTGGTGTTTTGATCCAGAAAGTAGGCTCTTTCTTCGTCTCTGGTGTTCAGTAATAAATATCTATTCCAGATCCTTTCTCGTGCAGAGTGTTTCCTCCTGGATTGGAGAATCTGTTTCCTGCATTTGTTTTTTGACATTTGTGTGCTTATCCGATGATACCATATTGGAGCAGTTGCTGTATAGTAGTTAAATAAACTATTATTCTGCTAAGTTTTACAACAGAATTAAGTTTTGCAAATTCCTCTTCCTTTTGTTGTCTTTTATCGACAGTCTTCCAATAAATTGTGTTTTGCTTAATGTCGAATATTTCGACAAAGTAAATTCTATCTCAAACACAGCACCTCACATTTACCAGCGGAATGGGCCGAGCTGGAGGAGTGATAATCATATCAGGAATTATATCGGATACCCAATCCACCTCTCAGATCCAGCCCGGACCCGTACAAGTCCAGATGAGGTACCTCCTCAACATAAAGCACTGCGTAGACCAGGCTAGTGTACTGCTCAGCAATCAATTCAGGATCGAACACTGTTTAGAGCTCACATGTTCACTACTTCTGTGTCCAACAGTGCACTGATCTATAAACTTGGACTCGATGATCTGTTCAGCACAGGGCGCTGTGCACAACATACAAAGGCATTGTTCTATACACACGGACTGGATATCTGTGCAGCATGGGAGCTGTGCAGTGAATAGCAGTGAATTTATCTTTTAATCTGGAGCAGTTAACTTCCCAGCTGTGTGCACCAATCGCTGAATTGCTATGTAACACTATGCTAGATCACTGCCCAGCGTGGGGAAACTTGTAGCTCATGCTGGAAGTGACAGGATGTGCAGCACCTCTCCATTTACAGCTCCATATCTCCATTGTGGCATGACACAGGAGTGCTGTGGGTGTGAAATTCACTGCCATACCGAGATGGCGAGGGAATCAGTTTAAATACCAACAAATGGGAGGAACGTGGTTAAAAGAGAGGGGGAGATTAAGAGAGAATTTCAGAGAAGGGTCTGATGGTAGGATTAAAAATTGTGAAATGAGAACATTTCGATAGCATCTTGCAATATAAGCCACTGTTTCTAGGAATGATGGGTGAGCAGGATATTGGTGTAAGTTAAGGTGATTGAGAGTTTTGGATAAGCAATTGTCCTGCAGCGTTGTAACTGGGAGTAGGATCAGCAGAGTCTTCAACTCATTGGGCTGAATCGTACAATAATTTGTCTCAGTGCCATTTTCATCGAATGTGACTGAAGGAAAATCTGCACGAGGCAGAGCTAGTTTCCTGGTGTTATCTTATCGAACACAACTGATTAACTACCCATTCCACCCCATGGTGTCCCTCTCATTCAACGCCAGCCCGATTTTCCCACCCATTATGGTTGGCAGTGCTCACTATCGCCTGGATGCCCATGGATATTCATTGATCCCTGGTACTGCTGCCATTATTAAAAGGCCAATGGGCACACGGTTGAGCTTTCTCAGTTTGGAGCTGCCCTGCACAGTTTATCCGAGCATGGCAGATAAGGGAAAATTATACCACAGCTTGTCGACAGGGGCACGGAGGTCCTGGTAATTGGTCTAGTACGGAGGGTGACCATTCTCTTCCCAGAGCATGGTCTGAGCACACCACCCAGCTCAGTGCAGTATCTGCGGTCCAAAGAAAAGTCCAGCAATACAGGAAAAGCATCAATAACCTTCCCCGTTCTGTCAGGATAAGCGTGCCCGTATTCTCTCTACTCTCTCAAACTCATTGTATATCTCTTAGCGCCTTCCCCAGAATAAGGCTCCAACACTCTCACCACTGCAATGCAGCTCTCTCTCTCGCTCTCTCTCTCTCTCACCTATGCAATACCCCCTCATGGTTATAAAATGTTCTTATGAGTGCAGTTTCTAGAATTCGCTGGATGATGTCGGTTGTACAATGTTCCAGATAATTTTCAAAATAATTCAACGTCAGCAAAATGTTCATCACCCAGCATGTAACGCATCAGAGGAAGGAATAGAGTTTTACTTATTTTATATATCACTCACGATGAAAGTGCATCATGAGACCATTAAGCCTCTCAAATATGCTCCACTATTCAGACAAAGGGAGCACCTAAACACTTGAAGACTCACTCTCTTCTTGAAGACAGGCACCACTTTAGAGTTTCACCAGTTTCACTGGAACACTCCTGTAATCCCGAGAGTTATGGAATATTGCACACAGTGCTGCCAGTCACCCTGTAACCACTTCTATTAAAACAAGCTATGAATTGATGATGAGATGTTTACCTTTGGTCTTTTCTGTTTGAGAAAAGCTTTGTTCATTTTGTTAGAGACAGTACAAAACTTTCAATTTTGTTTATAATATTGGAACTCTTCGTGCCTTCCCCTGTGAGGAACGATGTAAAATACTGTTTTAAATTCTCTGCCTGTTCCCTGAAACCAGTTCCCCAGTCACATCCTCCAGGTATCCCACATATACTTTCCTGCCTTCCTTCCAAGGGTCACACACACATCATGAATGTTTTTTATTCGATATCGGAAAACTCTTGCGGCTAGTTTATTTTCATATTTCTTGCCAGTTTTGAAATGTTTTTTCTTTGTATTTTGTTTTATACCATCTGCTTCTTGTTCCAAAAGTAAACTTCACAAATATGGCCGACGCTCGAGCTCACCAATCTGAATTCTTTATTTTGTGATTGATTAGTATCCTTCAAGGCCTTTGTGCATCAAGGGTGGTTCATCTTCACATCTTCATATCATCTTCTTTTTCACCAGAGCCAAACATTACTGAGAGTTATTAATCAGTACCTGCTTAAATGTTCCCACACCTTCACCCTCCCACCCCCACCCCTACCCCCACATACACACACATCTGCTGACCTTCATCTGTGTCTATTTTCACACTCCGTGTTTGACCAGGTATATGACATAAATCTGCATTTGAAATGCCTGGCTCTTTTCAATCATTCAGGGGGAACCTACGTTTGGGGCTGAACACATGATCAGCGGAGGGTGACTCCATTCTCCCAGTTTCCCTGTCTCTGTCAGTTCTGTTCGATGATGCCACGTTCCTTTGGGAAGCTTCGTACATGTCATCCTTTTCTCTCAAACGAGAAATCCCCTAAATCTGATGGACTGAGCTTTCAGCTATGTCTGTCCCATCTCCCTCACTTCTGCCCTCACTCCGTCCCCTCCTTCCCAGAACAATGATAGTTCTCCCCTTGTCCTCACTTCCTGCTGCACTAGAATCTGCATTCACAGAATCATCCTCCGCCACTTCCATCACCTCCAGCAGGACAGCACCATCAAACACATCTTCCCCTCCCGTCCACTGTCAGAAATTCACAGGGACCATTCCTTCTGTGGCACGCTCCATTACCCCGAACATTTCCCCACACCCCCATGGCACCTTCCCACGTAAATGCAGCAGCTGCAACTTTTGCCAATTCATCTCTTCCCTCTTCACTGTCCAAGGCTCTAAACACACCTTCCAGGTGTAGCAGCATTTCACTTTTACGCTTTCAATCCAATCTCCTGTCATTGCCGCTCACAATGCAGTCTCCTTTACATTAGTGAGCTAAACAGAAACTGCTTTGATGAACATCTCTACTCTGTCTGTAGGAATGACCCTGACATTCTGATTGCTCCCCATTTCAATTACCTACATTGCTCTCAAGATAATGAGAATTCTTTGAGGAGGTAACGACGGGTTGGACCAGAGAGAGTTACCAATCTGAACTTCCAGAAAGCCTCTGATATGGTACCCCACAGGAGGCTGCAGAGTAAGATAAGGACCCATGGTGTCAGAGGACAGGTACTAGCATGGATAAAAGGTTGGCTCTCTTACAGGATGCAGAGTGAGGATAAAATTGTCTCTCTCAGGATGGCAGCCGGTGACTAGCAGTATTCCACAAGAGTCAGTGTTTGGATCACAAAATTTCACTTCATAGGTTCATGATCTGAGTGGCGGGAAAGAAGGCATTTTGGCTACGTTTGCAGATGAAGCAAAGATAGGTAGAGGGGTATGTAATATTGAGGAGGTAGGGAGCCTACAGAAAGATTTCGACAGTTGAGGTGAGTGGGAAAAGGAGCAGCAGATGGAATACAATGTGGGAGAGTGTGAGGTCATGCACTTTCTTATGAAGAATATAGGCATGGACTATTTACTAAATGGGAAAAAAACATCAGAAATCTGAGTAACAAAGGGACTTGGGATTCCAAGCGCAGGATTCGCCTTAGATAATCTTGCTGGTTGAGTCAGTAGTTAAGAAGGCAGATTCAATGTTGTCATTCATCTTGAGAGGAGTAGGATATAATGCTGGGGATTCTGAGGCTTTCTAAGGCTCTAATCAGAACACATTTCCAGTATTTTGTGCCTCACACCTCAGGAAGGATGTGTTAGCCTTGGTGTGTGTCAAGAGAAGGTTCACCAGAAATGGAAAGCTTAACACATGAGGAACATTGGAGGACTCTGGGTTTTTACTCGATGGAGATTAGAAGGATGAGGGGGGATCTAACTGAAACTTACGGAATATTGAATGATCTGGATACAGACAAAATTGGGAGGACGTTGGCACTGGCAGGAGGGCACAGGCTTAGAGCAAAGGGAAAACCCATTAGAACGGAGATAAGACGAAACGTCTTTAGCCAGAGAATGGTGAAGTTGTGGAATTCCTTTCCACAGAAGGCTGTGGAAACCAGATCATTTGGCACCAACGATATAGCCAGGAAACGGACTGAGGATCTGAAAAGTAACTCCAGAGAGTTAGTTTGGAAGCTGAAGAGCAGGACGAGTAGAGTAGTGATCTCAGGTTTGCTACCAGTGGCACGAGCTAGTGAGATGAGGAATAGTCAGCGAATGCAGCTTTGCACTTGACTTCGAGGGTGGTGCAGGAGGGAGGCCTTCAGTTACCTAGACCATCGGAATACCTTCTGGTTAAGGTGGGACCTATACACGAAAGACGGGTTGCACCTGAACTAGAGGGGCACAAGTGTCCTGTTTGGGAGGTATGCTCGTGTGGTTCAGGCCGGTTTAAATGAGTTTGGCAGGGGGGTAGGAATAAGACCACATGTCTGAGAGGGGGTTAGTTGCAGACGGGACAATGACAGGATATATTTAATCTTTCAGGAAGGTTTCTCACGCGATGAAACAAAGGGATAAGTTGAAGTGTGTCTACTTTAATGCAAGGAATGTCTGAAATAAGAGTGACAAACTTAGAGCATGGATCAATACTTGGGGCTACGATGTCGTGGCCATAACAGAGATGTAGGTTTCACAGGGGCAGGGATGGTTGCTTGATGTTCCAGGGTTTAAAACGTTTAAAAATGTTTCGGAACGGCACAGTATCTCAATGGTTAGTACTGCTGCCTCACAGCGCCAGAGACTCGGGTTCAATTCCCAACTGAGGGGACTGTCTGTGTAGAGTTTGCAAATATTCCCCGTGGGTGTGTTCCGGTTTCCTCCCATAATCCAAAGATGTGCAGTTTTGGTGAATTGGCCATGCTAAATTGCCCATAGTGTTAGATGAAGGGGTAAATGTAGGGGACTGGTTCTGGGTGGGTTGCTCTATGGAGGGTTGGTGTGGACTTGTTGGGCCGAAGGGCCTGTTTCCACACTGCAAGTAATCTAATTTTATCTAAAAAAGAACAGGATGGGTGGAAAATGAGGAAAGGGTGTAACATTGCTAATCAGAGAGTGCGTCACAGCTACAGAAATGAAGGTTGTTGAGGAAGGTTTGTCTCCTGAGTCAGTATGGGTGGAAGTTAGGAACAGCAAGGGAACAGTCACCGCATTTGGGTGTTTTATACAGATCAACTAATAGCAGTAGAGAGATTGAAGATCTCATAGGCGGGCAGATTCTAGAAAAATGCAAACGTACCAGGGTTATTGTTATAGGTGATTTCAACTTTTCCAATATCGCCTGGAACTTCCTAAGTGCAGATGGTGTGGATGAAGCCGTTTTTGTCAGGTGTGTTCAAGACCGTTTCCTTGCTCAGTATGTAGATAGACCGACGAAGGGAGAGGCTATTTTGGATTTGGTGCTCAGCAACGAGCCAGGACAGGTGTCAGAACTCACAGTGGGAGAGCACTTTGTTGAAAGTGATCACAACTGCCTCACATGTAGCATAGTCTGCGAGAGTGAAAGGGGCAGTTTCCGAGGGAAGATGTTTAATTGTGGAAAAGGAAATTATGATGCTATCAGACAGGAGTTGGGAAGTACAGACTGGGAGCAATTGTTCCACAGAAAGGGCACAGCAGATATGTGGAGACTGTTTAAGGAGCAGTTGTTGCGAGTGATACACAAATTTGTTCCTCTGAGACAGGTAAGAAGGGGTAAGATTAAGGAACCTTGGATGATGAGAACAGAGAAACTTCTCGACAAAAAGAAGCAGGCAGCTTATGGAAGATGGAGGAAGCAAGAATCTAGCACATCTTTCGAGGATTACAGTCTTGCTAGAAAGGAGCTCACAAATGGAACGAGGCGAGCCATGATGGGGCACGAAAAAAGGCTTGGCAAGAAGTATTAGAGAAAATCCAAAAGCATTTTTCTCATACGTGAGGAATAAGGGAATAATCAGGGAGAAGGTAAGGCCGATCAGGGATAGCGTAGGGAACTTCTGCATGGAGTCTGAGCAGATAGGGGAAGCCCTAAATGAGTTTTTTGCTTCGATTTTCACCAAGCAAAGAGAACGTGTAGTAAATGAAAACTTAGAGGAGCTGGGCCAGATCAGTCTTGACCAGGTCAAGATTGATGAAGTTGATGTGATAGCAATTTTGGAAAACATTGAGATGGATACGTCCCCAGGGCCAGACCAGATTTATCCTACACTGCTCCGGGAAGCAAGAAAGGAGGTTTCAAAGTCACTCATGATGATATTTTCCTCCTCACTCTCCACTGGAGTCGTACCGGAGGATTGGAAGGAGGCGGAATTTGTTCCTTATTTCAAGAAGGGTAATAGGGAAATCCCTGGCAATTAGAGACCAGTCAGTCTTATGTCTGTGGTCAGCAAAGTTTGGAAAACGTTCCGAGGGATAGGATTTATGACAATCTGGCAAAGCATAGTGTGACTAAAGGCAGTCAGCATGGCTTTGTAAGAGGCAGTCGTTCCTCACAAATCTTCTTGATTTCTTTGAGGTGTCAAGACAGGTTGACTACGGTCAAGCAGTGGATGTGGTGCATGTTGACTTCAGCAAGGTATTTGAGAGGGTTCCCCATTGATGGCTCATTCATAAAGTCTGGAAGTATGGGATACAGGGAGATTAGGCTATCTGGATTCAGAATTGGCTGGCTGGCAGAAGGCAGACAGTGGTTGTAGATGGAAAGTATTCTGCTTGGAGGACAGTGTTGAGAGGGATCCAACAGGGCTCAGTTCTTGGGCCTCTGATCTTTGTAGTTTTTATAAATGACTTGGATGAGGAGGTTATGTGTTGGGTTAGTAAATTTGCTGATGATACAATGGTTGGAGGTGACGTCAATAGTATAGGGGGCTTCTGTAGGCTGCAGCGCGACACAGACAGGATGCAGAGCTGCGCTGAGAAATGGTAGATGGAGTTCAACCTGGATAAATGCGAAGTGATGCATTTTGAAAGGTCAAATTCGAATCCTGAATATAGCATTAAATACAGGATTCTTGGCAGTGTGGTGGAACTAGAGGGATCTGGGTGCACAAGTGCACAGATCCATTCAAAGTTGCCATCCAAGTGGATAGGGTGTCAAGTAAGTATATGGTGTTTCGGCTTTCATTAACAGCGGGATCGAGTTTAAGAGCCGCAAAGTTTTGCTGCAGCAAAACCTGTCCCTGATGAGACCACACTTGGAATATTGTGTCCAGTTGTGGACGCCCTGATATAGGAAAGATACAGAGGCTTTGGAGTGGGTGCAAAGAAGGTTTACCACGATGCTGTCTGGACTGGAAGGCTTGCTTTATGAAGAAAGTTTGAACAAGCTTGGACCTTACTCTCTGGAGAGAAGGAGGAGAGAGGAGATCTGATCGAGGTGTACAAAATAATGAGAGGAATAGATAGAGTCAACATCCAGAGACTTTTCCCCAGGGCAGGATTGACTAGTACGTGAAGTCATAGTTTGAGAATATTAGGAGGAAGGTAAAAGAGAGATGTCAGATGTAGGTAGGTTCTTTACGCAGAGAGTTGTGAATGCATGGAATGCATTGCCAGAGGTGATATTGGAAGCAGTGTCATTGGGGATATTTATGTGACTTTCGGACATGCACATGGATAACAATGAGTTGAGGGGTGCGTAGCTTTCAGCTTCCTGTCACAGTTCCAAGTTGTGCAGGTTAGGTGAACTGGCCATGCTGAATTGTCGATTGTTTTCAGGGATTTTGATGTTAGGTGTAATACTCTTTGCCGGGTCAGTATAAACCTGTTGGGCTGAAGGGCCTGTTTCCACACTGTAGGGATTCTAAGAAAATGCAGGCTGCTGCAATATTCCAATGAAGCACAACCCAAGCTCGAGTAACACCTCACTTTACACTTTGGTACGTTACAGTCTGTAGGAGTTAATATTCAATTCCATAAATTCACTGTCTGAACCCATTATGGCTGTTCTCCCTTTTCCATACACCCTCCCTCCTAGGCTCCCTAAGTTCGTGTCTTGTTTATGTTGCATTCTATTATTTATATTATTTACACATTAATTTACACCCATTATATATCTGTGTCTCTTTCACCACAATTTAAAGCCCATTTGTCTTTCGCACTGGGCGTCCAAACACTATTTCCCACCTCTGCCAAGATACTAAAACGCTCGTCTTTCAATCCTTTACACGTTTGAAGAAGATTTACACTGGACTTGAAAGATTAACATTGTTTCTCTGACTCACTGATTTCCTTCAAAAATGAAAAGTTACAGAACACATTTTCAATTTAGCAAAGATCATTGGATACAGGAAATCTGAAACAAAACCAAAAATTGTTGGACTTACTGGAGGCTTTGAGGAACAGTCACCGAACCCGAAAGATTACCTCTGCTTTCATTCCACAGGTGCTGTCAGACATGTCAGTGTCTTCAGCAATTTCTGTTTTTGAACAAGTTTCAAACATGTGTGTCAAAACTGCTCACACGTCCCTGTCCAACAGGGAGCGCCATACACCGGGAAGTGAATGATAACGCAAGGTACACAAATTCATTTGTTCTGAAACTACATAAGGCTGGAATCACTGACACGACAGAGCTCTGAATCATGATCATGGAGAGAAACCGAGGGAAACACATTCGCTTTAAACAGAAGATGGCATTACTGGAGGGGGAAAGATTCAGAGGAAAACGTTAACTGCTTTTGAGGAATGTACAAATTCGAGGCATGGCATCATGGAGAGACCCTAACAGGATGAGAATTTTTCAGAAAGGAAGCGTTCCCACATCAGAAACCGGGATAGGGCACTGTGTACAGGGGAGAAGGGTGACCGGGTCCCCGTGCGAATTGAGGACAGGCAGCAGAATTGTATTGCAGATATTGCTGCTCAAACTGGACATTCATGTGATGCTGCAAATCATAGCAACTTTAGTAGCAGGAGCAGCAGAATTATATTCAACAACAATATAATCTCTCAGTCTACCATTACCATAAAGCCGATCTCCGAATCAGTGATGAGTGTGGGTGAACATGCCATGTCAGAACAGTGTGTACCTCAACCTGATGACAACCCATTCAAGTTACCGCACTTACTGCTTACATTAACAAACAGCAGAACTAACATCTGAAAGAGAAGGCGGAATGACTCCAAGACTGTGGTGACTTCTTTCAAAACCAGCTATGAATTACTGCTGACCTGTCTACTCTTACTCTTATCTGTTAGAAAAATCCTTTTTCCTTTTGTTCGAGACGGTTCAAGAACTTCCCTCATATTACCATTTTGTTTACACCATTGAAGTACTTACTGTGCTTTCCCCTGTGAGGAAAGATGTAAAACACGGGTTTAAGTTATCTGTCTGCTCCCTATGGGCAATTATTCAGTCACCCTCCAATTAACATCAGTATAGCTTCCTGACTTAATTTCACCTAAGGTCACACACTCATCTTGAACTTTTTTTATATGCTCGGAAAAGCTCGTGCTGCTTGTTTTTTGTATTTCTTGTCAATTGACTACATCATATGATTTTTCTCTTTTCCTCCCTTTCTAAATTCATAGTCATAAAGCGCAAAAACAGAACCCTTGATCCAACTTGTCCATGCTGACCAGGTTTTCCAAAGTAAACTAGTCCCATCCGATTACATTTTGTACATATGCCTCTAAACTTTTCCCATTCATATGTTTGTCCGAATGAGTTTTAAATGTTATAGCTGTACTTACATCTCCAACTCTTCCTCTGACAACTCATTCCATATACACACATCACCCTCTGTATGAAAACATTGACGCCTCGTCCATTTCAAATATTCCCACTTTCACCTTAAACCTATGCCTTCTATGGTTGAACACACCCATTCCGTGGAAAGTCCCTTGGCTTTTCACTCTATTCATACCTCTCATGATTTTATAAACTTCTACAATGTCATCCCTCAACCTCCTACACGCTATCTGACACTAACTTTACGAACAAGCATTTAAAGATAAACGCTGCAAATTTGAAACAGTATTCAAATGACAGATAAATAACACTCAGCCCAAGCTTCATACTGTGATTTGTTTTTCTCCATGTTACAACACTAACGCAACAGGAAACTCTTACGAGTACCAATAAGAGGTCAAACACCTGAATTGCTTTGTCCAATCGTGTGATGATCTCTAAAGTGAAAGCGCATCTCTGGCCTGAACCATATAAGAAGGGGAATTCTTGTACCACACGGTCAGAGTGCAGCTCCCTTTCGCAGAGTGAGATGAAGGCTGAGTATACTTTTTGAAATTTGGATCACAGTGTGAATTCAGTGCAAAGGGGGAGAATGTCACTGGATTACTAATCCACACAAGGCTAATGCTCCGGCAGCTGGTGGAAGTTATAATTAATAAAATATCGAGATGTAAAACCTGGCGTCAGTAACAGTGACCTTGAAACCAATGTCGATTGTAAACACCAATTTCCTTCTTCAATGTACTTTCAGGAGGTGAATCTCCCGTGCTTTCCTGCTCTGTCCTAAACGTGACTCCAGACACACAGACATGTGAAACACTCTTCAGTGATTTCAGAAATGGCCAAGCAAAATACTCTATTGTATCAAACTGTTCCGGGGTCTTAAAGGATTAAATCGTAGAGATCACCCTTAACCAACCTCAGTAATGGAAAGGGTAACACTATCCTGTTGACCCTGCAGATACATCCTTGCTAACACCTGAGGGCTGCTGGCAACATTTACAGAGCTTTCCCACAGACTGCACAGAAACTTCGGGAAATGAGTAGGTCATTCAACACACTGAGCATCCTCCATTCTATTTCGTGGTAAGAACCCACTCAATTCAGTATTCTGCACACAGTGTTCATAACCTTTAGTATGCTTAAACATCGGAACATATAAATTATGATCCTCTATTTAATATACAGGCAGTTATCCAATAAAGGTGTGTTTAATAAACGCAATTTCACCGCAACATAATTAGGTAATTGTGTCCTATTCTTTATAAAGCGAGCCTCCGTTCACTGTTATGGGAGACCGTCTCTGGCTCCAGCTGAACAGCAAATCTCAGCCTCAGGGTCCCTCTGTCTGTCAAATGCACCCTCAGTGTGTTCAGCTAAAGGAGGAATGTAATCGGCTCTGCAAGCGTTGAAACTGAGCCTGAATGTGGGATTTGTAGTTTACATTTAGAAGGAACTTTTTTTCAACCGGGAGGGGAATATCTTAGAGAGAAGTGGAATTCCGCATCGGCATCACGTGGTCAGTCAGCTCGCGTGCTTTCTGGTGAGGATCTTGGTGAAAGTAACAGTGCTGTAGTCAGTGACTGTAGTGTTAAAGTGTGACATTTACTGTACCAATTCATTACAATATACGGTTTAAAGATTTATGTAGCCAGTGCTATTGTTTGCAGGCACAGGGAGAATGTGCAATCTCCAAACAAACAGTGAACCGAGACTGAAATTGAACCCAAATCTCTGGTGCTGGGAGGCAGAAGTGCTAAGCACTGAGCTACCCACTGTGGGCAATGCAACTTGCCTGCACAATTCAACACTCGAAATGTGGCAAAATAGCAGGGAGATTCCATCAGTCCCCAAACTTGTCACTGAGCAACAGGAGGAGGACATTGAGATCTTGGGCGGCTTGGTCAGGAACAGACGTATGACATGCTAGCCATCGAAACTAGAGTGGAGGAACATCAGGAGGACATTCAGCCCATCGTGTGCGTACAGCAGGAACAGAATGAGTCCAATCAGTCGCCCATGCCTCTTACACAGCAGGTGGAGCCAATCGTTTACAGCCTCGTGCCTATTTCACAGGAATTGAAACAGACTGTAGAGGTTATGGAAAGGGAAGAACTTAGAATAACCAACTTCACTCGGGAATGGAAAGGGATGAGCAAACGATTGGGAGACAAATTGTTCAAATCTGTTATTAAGGAATTAACAATATGAGACTTTGAAAGTCAAACTGCAATCCATCAAAGTCGACATGATTGTATTAATGATAAATCAAGTTTGAATGATTTTTCTAACTTTTTAATGAAAATGTGTGACAAACAAGTTGAATAACGGGGATTTGAAAGATCTATTATATCTGGACTTCAAGAAGGCAATGCATAACATGCTTGACAAAATATTAATATGCAAGACAAGAGCACATGGGGTTAGGACAATATAGTTGCTCGGAGAGAAAATTGGCCAATCAATAAAAACCATGACGTGGAGGTGCTCGCTTTGTACTGGGTTGAGTAAGGTCAATAATCACATGGCACCAGGTTATAGTCTGACGGGTTTATTTGAAAACACAATCTTTCATTGTCCTGCTCCTTCATCAGGTGTTAGAGAGAGAAGACCATCGGTACAAAGTTTATAACACATGCACATGAATTGAACACATCTGAGATGGCAGCTAAATCTTTAATCGGTTAGAATGGAGATGCAGGTTTTGATTGATGAATATGAAAATCCAAGAGTTCCTTTCAAGTCCTGCCTGGAGATACTTTCAGGTATTATCGATGTAAAGGACGTGGCCCCTCCAGTCAGACAAAGTATTTTAGGCATGCGGTCTTGTTTGGAGTCTGTATGTGACTTCACCCGGAATCAGTTTGGCTTTATTTCCAAAGTAGGAGTTCATAAAATATCGCATTGACTAACTGTCTACAAATAGCATATTTTTTGAGAAAATATAATGCATCTGGAAATACAAACCGACAAATGAAAATTCATCTTACAGATTAGATGTGTGTGTGCCTCTGTGTGTTTGCGCGCACGTGTGTGTGTGTTTGAAAACAAGGTGGAGTGTCTGTGGGAGGGAGAGAGAGAGTGTGTGCGTTTGTGAGAGAGTGAGGGGGGAGTATGTGTGTGTTTGCGACGGAGAGAGGGGGTGTGCGTGCATGTGAGAGATGGGGAATGTGTTTGGTTGCGGGGTGGAGAGGGTGAATTTGCATGGGTGTATTTAAAGGGGAGAGGGAAAGGTTATATGTCTCCTTGTTAAAACACAGGCAGATTTGCCAGATCCCTTTCCCCACACCCACTCTCTGCTTTCCGAGCTTCCTGTCTCTGCAGCCTCTGAACCATTTGTTGTTCATGTTACAGACCCAGATGCTGTAACAACAGTTACCATGACTCATCAAGAGTTGGGTCACCAAATCCTCAGGTCGCCCTGAATATCTGACGCAGCTCACAGCACAACCTTCAGCAAACCATCCCCATCACCTCCACTAACCGTTCCTTAACTGAGTCAGTCAGAAACCCCTCATCTCCAAGTTAGAATCCTGTTTCTTGACAATAATACTCGAGGGGTTTCCTCATGTTATGGACCATATATGCGCAATCATCTGAGAGGGACAAATACAGGCCTTCAGTGGTAAGGCACAGACCAAGTTTCAAAGACGTGTCTCAAAGCTGGTGGGACCCTCTTTCCAACTTGGAGCAACAGCCTGCCACATACCATTTCATTGTTTCTGAGCTTCACAATGCCAGCATTTGATACCCTCGTGATTCAAAAAACAACACCAGGGAAAGGTAAGCAAAAACAAACAATTAATTAACTGATAACATGTTGTGAAAATATGGATAAGGAGACAGGGGAGTGGGAGTAACTGGAGAAGTGAGGCAATGGTGGGTCCAGTCACAAGAATGAGAACATTCAATAAAATTATTGCCAGATCAGTTGAAATGGTTAGTTACATCAAATTGTGAATCTGCCTCACAGAACCATCCCAGCCACCATAAACTGGGACAAGGAACCAGCCAGAATTGAGAGCTATGCAGGCCATGCAAGTGGACTACTCTATAAACTGGACTACCTGCCCACCATGGGGACCATTGCAAACCTATGCCAGTATATTGCAGAAATGTCTTGCACGGGAAGATTTGTAACCCATGCAGCGAGTGATAGTAAATGGGCTCCCACAAATGTATGGCTCTGTTTCTCCACTGCCGAAATATAAGGCAAGAGAGAGAGAGAGAGAGAGAGAGAGAGA
This sequence comes from Hemiscyllium ocellatum, assembly GCF_020745735.1. NCBI lineage: Eukaryota > Metazoa > Chordata > Chondrichthyes > Orectolobiformes > Hemiscylliidae > Hemiscyllium > Hemiscyllium ocellatum. Next base: position 1,964,904 of record NC_083421.1, on the reverse strand, counting down.
GAGAGAGAGAGAGAGAGAGAGAGAGAGAGAGAGAGAGTGTGTGTGTGTGTGTGTGTGTGTGTGTGTGTGTGTGTGTCTGTCTGTCTGTCTGTCTGTTGGTGGCAGTAGATAGGAAAATTATTATTTGAGATAGAATAGACATAGAGGAATTCAGCTTAAATGTGAACAACTGACAGGGCTTTCTGTCATTAACAGAGGGAGACTGAGGACCGTGTCATAGACAGAGGTGACGACGTGCTTGTGAATATTAAAGTAAAAGCATTGCCAGACCCAACAACAATATTAAGCAATCCGTACAGGAATGATGGGATTTTGGTCTGCGTTTAGATACAAGCCATGGAATACCGACTCAGATTTGGTTAAGGAGCAGCAGATTGTTAGCTTTATTAAGATTGTGTTTCATAGCTGAAGGTTCAAACAGCAGATGAGATGAACCAGTGAAGTATATTCTGCAGTTGTCAATAGTTAAAATTAGGAATGGTCAGGATATGGTGTCAGCAATCAACTTGTGGCCAAAGGGATCACCGTAGTTGTAACTCGTCTGTTTCAGCCTCAGTTATTGGCCAGGGACCGATGGAATCAAAGGAAGAAAATGGAGTTTGCATCCAGAACAGGAAACAGTGACCTCCAAGCTTTCAATATTTAAATAGTAAGGGCAGTGATGCAATCCATCCTGGTTCATACCTGAAGGTAAGTAGGTCAACCAACAAGGCACAGTGCCAGAACTAAAGAAGGAGAGAAAGAATGAACAAGTTCACTGTTGTTGTTGTGGTTTGGAGCGTGAATACTTACAGAGTAGAGTAAATGAAAAGAACAGTAATGCAGTCGCACATGGTTAATGCAAATGATAAATCGACAGTGAAACTTACCAGGGACACCAACAATAGCCAGGATAGGATAATAAAAAAGCATTGAATAATGTAAAGTGCATATTTGATCCGCGATGATAACGGCCACCAATAATATGTATAAAGAACCAAAAACATAATAGGATAACCTCCCGTCCATTGCTGGAACATTTCAGTCTATTGTTTTCAGATTCTGATCCACTGTTGGAACTGTCCAGTCGAATGTTCTCAGATCCTGATCCATTGTTGTACCATTCCAGTGTAACGTTCTCAGATTCTGATCCACTGTTGGAACTTTCCAGTCTAATGTTCTAAGTTTCTGATCTCTCGTTCTCTCTGGAGAAGCCGATCCCTGATAGTGCTATCGGTGATTCTCCAGCCCATACCATGGGATAACATATTGAATGGAGCCCTTTTATCATTAAAAGATGGATACCCTCCACTGGGATAATTAGAATCCATGGAGACTGACATTGGTCACAGTCACCAAACAAACAGATTCAGTTAACCAGTTCCTTACATCATTTTACGTAACATAATGAAAGGGAACATTTACTCGGTTTGGATAGAATGGATGCGGGTTGCTGAGGAATAGACTATAAATCTTTCAACCTTTGTAATCTGTCTTCCCTGTATGTGAGAGTATTGTCGGTACACTGCACTGTTGTATACGTTTCATCCTGTTTATAAAAGGAGTTAGGAATAAAACAACAGACGAGCTACGTAAAATGTTTGGTGGAGAAGTTTCTAAATACCTTTGTGTAATGCTGCTCCAAGTTTGAAATTCCCTGTTATCAAGTCCTTTCTTAAACTTGTGACATCATTCAGAGCATTGAAACTGCTGCTCAGGAACAGGGAGAAACAGGAGGTAGTTACTCAACTACTCGAGATTGGGACACAGAGACAGGAGACAGTCTTTCAAATGTTCGAGACTGGGACACAGAGACAGGAGGTAGGCACTCAACTGAAAGATACTGGAACACAGGAACAGGAGGCAGTCATCAATTGTTCGAGACTGGGATGCAGGGAAATCTGGAGGCTAGTGAGGCCCCAGAGTTCTGTTCACCAGGAACAGGAGGACGTGACTGACAACCCACCAGTCTGGGATACTGGGAGAAAAGGGAAATTGGCTTGTTACTAACAGAAATATCTGAATAAGTTGCATGAGCGAGCCATTCTATCCTGCTCCAACATTCTTCAAAACCATGACTGATCTGATTGTAATTCCCTCATTCCATTTTACAGAGATTCCCCTCTCTGCAGCCTCTGCTCCATTTGTTGCACATCCAGATGCTGTAACTACAGTCACCATGTTTCATCCAGAGTTGGGTCACCAAAGCCTCTGGTCTTCCCGAATTTCCACAGCAGCTTAAAACACAGCTTCCAGGAAACCATCCCCAGCATTTCCACGAACGTTCAAAAAACTAGAATTAAGTCAAATGTCAGTCAAATGCAAGTGAGAAGCCTGGTCTGAATCACTAACATGTTACTGAGTACGAGCAGCAGAGAGTAATTAACACAGGCGTGCAATGGATAGGCACAGAGCAAGTTACAAAGGTGTGCCTCAAAACTGCTAAATCCCCACTATCCAACATGGAGCACAGGGCAGGACACTCGGAAGTCAAAGAAAACACAAGCAATGCTTTTTGAACATTGTTTCTCAGCTTCTTAGGGATGGAAGTTGGTGCTCTTGGGTGAGCAACATTCAAGGGCACGAAAATATATAGGACAGTTATTCACATTAAAACTAGACAATTAAAATCTGGTTGGCGGGGAAGCAGTTTAAACACTAACAAAGGGGAGGGATTTGGGAAATATACAGAGGGAGAGAGACTCTGAGTCAGTGTTATGGAAGGATGTGTTTGCTGGTTTTAGAATGTTGAAATGAAGACATTTCGAACATATCTAGCAACATAGGTTAGTATTTCCGGGAATGATGAATTAATACGATATTGGTGCAAGGTCAGATAGAGTCAGAGTCTCGGAGATGTACAGCATGGAATAAGAAACTTCAGTCTAACTCGTCCATGCAGATGGGATATTCCAAATTAAACTAATCACATTTGCCACCATTTGGCCAATATCGATGTAAACCCATCCTCTTCATGTACCCATCCAAATGCCTTTTCGACGTTGTAATTGTAAAAGCCTCCACCACCTCTTCTAGCAGCTCATTCCACACATGCACCACCCTCTGTGGGAAAAAAAGTTGCTTCTTAGGTCATTTCTAAATCTTTTCCCTCTCATCGGAAATCCATTCTCTCTAGTTTTGGGGGAAAAGATCTTGGCTATACACCCTATACTTGCGCCTCACGCTACAGAAATAAAGAACCCAACCTACTCGCACGCCCCCTATAGCTCCTATCCGGACAACATCCTTGTAAATCTGTACTGACTCCCTTCAAGTTTCACAATATATTTCCAAAAGGAAGGAGACAAGAATTGAATGCAGTACTCCAAAAGTAGCCAAGGTAATGTGCTGTACAGCAGCAACACGACCACCCAATTCATATAGTCAAACCACTGGCCAATAAAGGGAAGCATACTAAATGCCATTTTCACTATCTTATCTACCTGTGACTCTACTTTCAAGAAACTATGAACCTGCATTCCAAGGTCTCTTTGTTCAGCAACACTCCCCAGGACCTTACCATTAAGTGTATATGTCCTGCCCGGATTTGCATTTCCAAAATGCAGCACCTCCCATTTATCTAGATTAAAAACCATCTGCCAATTCTCAGCCCACCTGCCCAACTGATCAAAATCCAATTGTACTCTGAGGTAAACATTCTTTGCTGTCCACTACACCATCATTTTTGGTGTCATCTGCAAACCTAGCAACTATTGCTGCAATGTTCACATCCAAATGATTTATGTGAGTAGTGAAAAGCAGTGGAGCCAGCACCAACCCTTGTAGCACACCAATGGTCACAACCATCCTGTTCGAAAATCAATCCTTCGCCACCACCCTCTGTCTCCTGCCTTCGGGCTAATTCTGTATACACATAGGTAGTTCTCCCTGTATTCCATACGAACTAAACTTGTTAACCGATCTACCATGCAGAAAGTTGTCAAATGCCTTACAGAAGTCCATATCAATAATATACACCTCTGCGTCAATGAATCCTCTTTGTTACTTTTTCAAAAATACTCAGTCAGTTTAGTGGGACACAACTTACCATGCTTCGAGCCATGTTGCCTATCACTATCAGTCCTTGCTTTTCAAAATCCATGCACACCTTGTGCCTCATAATCCTTACCAACAACTTGCCCTCCACTGAAGTCAGACTCACAGGCTTTTCCTTATCATCTTTCTTAAATGTTGTCAGTAATCGCACCAAGTTCGCATGCCTCCTATCTTCCAGCATCTCATCTGTGACAATTGACGATACAAATATCTCAGCGAGGGGCCCAGCAATCACTTCACATGCTTCCCATAGAGTTCTAGGGTACATCCGATCAGGTCCTGGAGATTTTCCCACCTTTACAGGCTTTACGAACTCCAGCATCTCCTTCTCTATAATACAGGCACTTTCCAAGATGTCACCGATTATTTCCAAAGTTCTTTAGGTCATGAACTCATGACTCGCTGAATAAAGAATCTACCCCTAACATCTGTCCTATACCTACCTCCCCTTAATTTAAAGCTATGCCCCCTCGTAATAGCTGACTCCATACGTGGAAAAAGGTTCTCATTGTCAAATGTCCTATCCAACCACAATATGACGTCCCAGCTCCTGTATTCAATGCATTGACCAATAAATATAAGCATACCAAACACCATCTTCGCTACCTGCCGATCTGCGACTCGACATTCAAGGAACAATGTACCTCTTTTTTCAGCAAAACTTACCATTAAATACATTAAGTCCTGTCCTGATTTGCCTTACCAAAATGCAGCAGCTCACATTTGTCTAAATTGAACTCCATCTGCCATTCCTCACTCGAATGGCCCATCTGATCAAGATACTGTTGTGTTCGAAACTAAACTTCTTCACTGTCCACTCCACCTAGAATTTTGTATTTTCTGTAAACCTACCTCATCTATTCACATCAAAGTCATTTATTTAAGGACCCAATATCCATTCCTGCAGGACACTGCTGCTCAGAGACTTCCAGTCCACAAAGCAAACCTACATCACCACCCACTGTCTCCTAGCTTCAAACCTGTTTTGTATCCAAATAGATAGTTCTCCCTGCATTCCATGTTATCTAACCTTGCTAACCAGTCTGCTTTGTGGAACCTTTTCAATGCCCATATAGACAATGTCCACAGTCTGTCTTCATCAATCTTCCTAGCACTTCTTCAAAAAAAAACTCAATCTGGTCAGAGCGACAATTTCACACGCACAAAGCCATGCTGACTCTCGAATCATTCCTTGTCTTTCCAAATACAAGTAAATCCTGTCCCTCAGAATTCCTTCCAACAACTTGCCTGCCACTGACTTCAGGCTCACTGTTCTCGTGTTCCTTGGCCTTTTGTTACCACCTTTTTTTTTAAAAAAAGAATGTCACCCGTCTTCCAGCACCTCAGCTGTCATGAACAATAATACCAATATGTCAGGGAGGGGCCCAGCAATCACTTCCCGAGCTTCCCACAAATTTCTGGAATACACCTGATCAGGTCCCAAGGCTTTATCCATCTTGATGCAATTTAAGACATCCTGAAACTCCCCCTCTGTAACAGAGACTTTTCACGTTATCACTATTCATTTCTCTAGCTTGCACATCCTTCTCCAGTGAAAAAAAAGACATGGAATATTAGAGGTGCGAGGCAGGAGCGAAGGACTTCTGGGAAGGTGAGTCTAACTCAGTAGTAACTGGATAAAGCCTTGGGACCTGATCAGGTGTATTCCAGAAATTTGTGGGAAGCTCGGGAAGTGATTGCTGGGCCCCTCCCTGACATATTGGTATTATTGTTCATGACAGCTGAGGTGCTGGAAGACGGGTGACATTCTTTTTTTTAAAAAAAAGGTGGTAACAAAAGGCCAAGGAACACGAGAACAGTGAGCCTGAAGTCAGTGGCAGGCAAGTTGTTGGAAGGAATTCTGAGGGACAGGATTTACATGTATTTGGAAAGACAAGGAATGATTCGAGTAGCTCAGACTGAGCTGTCTCAGTCCTCAAGCACATATCTGTTCAAATGGGGTTTGCAGCAGTTGGTGAGGGACCCAGCAAGAGGGAAAAAGCAACTACATCTTATCGTTATGAATCTACCAGCTGCAAATGCATCTGTCCGTTACAGTATCGGTAAGAGCGACCATCCCCCAGTCTTTTTGGAGACAAAGACTCACCTGAAATTTGAGAAAAACCTCCCTTGTTCTGAGTGGTACTATCACCGTGCTAAATGGGACAGATGTAGGAAATTAAACTGGATCTCTCTGAGGCACTGTGGGATAACAACAGCAACAGAACTGTACTCCAGCACAATCTGTAATCTCCTGGGTTTGTACATCCTGCACTCACCCATCACAATGGACAGGAAAGGAGGGAATGCCATGGGCAGCACCAGACATACCTAAAAATGAAGTGCCAACCTGGTGAAGCAACCAAGCAGGACTATCTGCATATCAAACAGCATCAGCAGCCAGCAACAGAGCTAAGTGATCCCACAATCAATGGAGTGGATCAGGGCTCTGCAGTTCTGCCACACCCAGTTGTGAACGGTGATGGACAACTAAACAACTAGTTGCAGGAAGCACCACAGATATCCCTACCATTACTGATGGAGGGGTTTCACACATCCATGCAAAAGATAAGATGATAGCATTTGCAGCAATTTTCAGCCGGATGCAAAGTGGGATGATCCATCTCAGCATTCTCCAGTGGTTCCTAATGTCACAGATGTGAGCTTTAAGCCAGTTCGATTTAGTTTGAATAATATCAACAAAATGGTTAAGTAGTGTAAAGGCTATGCGTCCTGCTAACATTCGGGCAATAATACTGATAGCTTGTGCTCCAGAACTTGCCACCCACCAAGCCACGTACCGCTCCAGCACTGGCATCTACTGACAATGTGGAACATTGCCCAGGGATGTTCAAATAAAAACACAGGGCAAATCCAATCCAGGCAATTTCCCTCCATCAGTCCAACTTGATCAGCAGTAAAGTGATGGAAGTAGTCATCAACAGGGCTACCAAGCAGCAGCTGCTCAGCAACAGCCAGCTGAGTGACACTCATTTTAGGCTCCACCAGGGCCACTCAGCTCCCAATTGTGTTACCGCCCTGATTCACAACCTGACAACCAGCTGAATCCCAGAGGTGAGGTGAGGGGGACAGCCCAGTCCCACTCCAACACCACTATTTCTAGCTGATTCCACCCTTATCTCAGCTCATATACTGAAACTCTCATCCATCGTGTGTTATCTCCAGACTTAATTATGCAAACACACTTCTAGCCAGCCTCCCAAATTCAACCTCTCTGTTATCTCAAGAAAAATGGAAAACTGTCGCCCATGTGCTCACTTCTCCCAAAACATGTTCATCCTTCAAAAGGTTCCTATTCAAAAGCAACAACAATTTAGAAAACTCACTCTTCATATAATTCCAGGCTGTGATCATCCCTAGCTCCCTTCACCACACATCCTTTGAGACCTCGACAACCCATTTTCTTCGAGACTCCCAATAATTTGTTAATTCATTACTTCAACTGTTTGGCTGATTCTACAGTTGCTAAAGCAACATGGTCTGGAATTTGCAGACAAAACCTCACAGGTCTGCTTTCCTATTTTAAGACATCCCTCAAAACCTAATTTTTGGCAAAGCTTTTGATCACCTGACCAAATATCACCATCTCTGGCTTCATATCTAAAGTCCTCAATAATGTTGTTGTGAAAGCATGATAATAAAACTACAAACTGTTCTTGATTTGGACATTATCTTCAAATCATCACTGTTGCTGTAATGAATACTCTGTAATGTGTCTTACCCAACCACATTGTGGGAGCATCTTCACCGCAAAAACTGCAGCTATACAAGAAAGTCAAACGTCATACTCTCCACAGGCAACAGGGCTTTGGCATTAATCACTGGGATCTGTGGAAGGAGAAACACAGTTGATGTTTCAGGGAATGCAAAATGAATTACAGGGAATGAAAGTGGTTCAGAATTTGATAGTCAGAAATGGAAGAAAAATACACTTAATTATTGGAAAAAAGAATTCTTGACTGTCAAAAATATTCAAGAAAAAAGTAATCTGATAATAGAGCAACACATGGTCAGGGGCTGGTCCGCAGTGAAAAACTCATTTACAAAACAAAAATACACCCATGGTTCGAAAGTGAGGAAGCTAAACATTGACAAAGTGGTCCTGAGTGAGCCCAGAGGTGAATCAGAGCAGGATTGGCTGCTGTCATCACAATGACTCTGTACTAGAGAAAGGCTGCACATGCGCCTGGCTGCAGGTTGCCCCCTACAAAGATGGCGGCCACGCACGTGTCGAGTGAATCATTGTCTTGAATAAAGATGGCGGCGCTCACTCAGCCCTGCAGCCACTGAGGCAATTCCTCATTTACTGCAAACACGGGACTGGGACGTTCAAATTTGTGTTTTCCGACGTGCACAATTTGTTTGTAAAACCTCTCCGCTCATAGCAACACAGTTTTTCTCCCGTTTCCCTGTTTATTTCTTTCCTTACCGTATCCTTTCGCTCCATAACTTCCCGAGCATTCATTACAGCGACTCTGCGCCGCGCTCGAGGGTGATCACATGGTAAACAAAAGCTCCGCCCTTCATTCACTATGATTGGTTGGAGGATCAACCTCCCGCTAGGTCCTCCAGCTCTGCCCACCGTCCTTTCATTGGTCCGGTGGTGACATCAATCACCCGGGGAGTCACTGTTGGCTGGAGCATGCGCAGTGTGTCCTACTTGTGCTGAGCTGTTGGGTCATGTGATGGGAGAGGTAACAACAATGACTGCAGATGCTGGAAACCAGATTCTGGGTCAGTGGTGCTGGAAGAGCACAGCAGTTCATGCAGCATTCAAAGTGCTGCGACATCGATGTTTCTGTCAAAAGCCCTTCATCAGGAATAAAGGCAGTGAGCCTGAAGCGAGGAGAGATAAGCGAGAGGAGGGTGGGGAGAAAGTAGCATAGAGTACAATGGGTGAGTGAGGGAGGGGATGAAGGTGACAGGTCAGGGAGGGGAGGGTGGAGTGGATAGGTGGAAAAGAAGACAGGCAGGTCGGGCAAGTCCGGACAAGTCATGGGGACAGTGCTGAGCTGGAAGTTTGAACTAGGGTGAGGTGGGGAAGGGGAAATGAGGAAACTGTTGAAGTCCACATTGATGCCCTGGGGTTGAAGTGTTCTGAGGCGGAAGATGAGGCGTTCTTCCTCCAGGCGTCTGGTGGAGAGGGAGCAGCGGTGAATGAGGCCCAGGGCCTCAAGTTCCTCGGCAGAGTTGGAAGGGGAGTTGAAATATTGGGCCACGGGGCAGTGTGGTTGATTGGTGGGGTTGTCCCGGAGATGTTCCCTGAAGCGCTCTGCTAGGAGGCGCCCCCAGTCTCCCCAGTGTAGAGGAGACCACATCGGGAGTAACGGATACAATAAATTAAATTAATGGATGTGCAGGTAAAATTTTGATGGATGTGGAAGGCTCCTTTAGGGCCTTGGTTAGAGGTGAGGGAGGAGGTGTGGGCAGAGGTTTTACAGTTCTTGCGGTGGCAGGGGAAAGTGCCAGGATGGGAGGGTGGGTTGTTGGGGGGCGTGGACCTAGCCAGGTAGTCATGGAGGGAACGGTCAATGCGGAAGGTGGGAAGGGGTGGGGAGGGAAATATATGCCTGGTGGTGGGGTCTTTTTGGAGGTGTCGGAAATGTCGGTGGATGATTTGGTTTATGCGAAGGTTTATAGGGTGGAAGGTGAGTCCCGGGGCGTTCTGTCCTTGTTACGGTTGGAGGGGTGGGGTGTGGATGGCGGGGGTGCGGGATGTGTTGGAGGGCATCTTAAACCACGTGGGAAGGGAAATTGCAGTCTCTAAAGAAAGAGGCCATCTGGTGTGTTCTCTGATGGAACTGGTCCTCCTCTAAGCAGATACGTCGGAGGCGGAGGAATTGGAAAACGGGATGGCATTTTTGCAAGAGGTAGGGTGGGTTGAGAGTTTACTGAGGTTAAGAATTCCCTTTGCGTGAGCTCTGCAGTAGATTTCCTTCATTCATGGAGGGCAATGCCTTCCTACTCATGACTGTATAGCTGTGACTGATGAATCAATGCCATCTGAATCAGTACATAAACACTCCATTTTCACAACATCAAAAATCTTTAGCACATTGTATTACGCTCTTCTTTGGAGACAAAAAAAACATGAAAAGGAGCCTCAAGGAATCGGAGCAGGCGGAGGCAATTCATCCCTTTCAGCTTGTTCCCCCCCATTCTGTCAGATCATGGCTGGGCCAACCCAGACCTCAACACCTCTTTTATGCTTGATCCGCATAGCCCTCAACTGTTCAATATTTCAAAAATCTATCTGCCCTCTTTTAAAATAATTTGAGATAGAATCATAGATTCCCTACCGTGTGGAAACAGGCCCTTCAGCCTAACAAGCCAGAACAACCCTCCGAAGAGTAACCCAACCATTCCCCTCCTACATTTAACTTCCACTAAAGTTTGGGTGAGAAAATTCGAGCCATTCACTGAGAGAAACAATTCTTGACTTTTTCTAAAATGAATGTTCCCCTTTGTAATGTCCCCTGGTTTGAGACTTCATTGGTGCAAGAAGATCTAGTCAACATCCACCCTGTCAAGCTCCTCAGAATCTTGTTTCCATAAGATCACCCCTGCTTATCTATTCTTGATAGGTCAACCCTTTCGTCCTTGAAGCAGCTAAGTGAATCTTTTTTGAATGGTCTCCGATGTTGGTTTATCCTTTATTAAATATGGGAGCTAACATTGTATACAGCACTGCAAGTGAGGACTCAGCAACAGCCAGCGTGTTTAACCAATTCTCAATCCATGCTAATACATTACCCCGATACCATGAGCTCCTCAATTGCGCAATTAACTTTTATGTAGCACCTTATCATTTGCATTTTTAAATTCCAAATACAGAACATCATTGGATTGCCCTGCTAGTTATCTCCTCAATGAACTGTCGCAAATTTGTCAAATATAGTTTCTCTTTCACAAAACCCAGTCTACCATGTTTAATGATATGCTTTTCTAAATGTCCTGTTATTTCTTTCTTAAATATTCGACTCTGCAGATTCTTTCAGTAGATTTGCTAAGTATGATTTCCCTCTCTTAAATCCATGCGGACTCTGTCCAATCCTGTCACGGTTCAGTAAGAAACTTGAGTGTACTCCAATATAGTTAGTAAATGTATCTGTAGTTATTTTTAAAAATTGATTACTTTTTAATGCTGGACCCATGCAACATCAATGAATTTGTGACTCCGAATTTGGGTTATTGTGTTTTTTACTGTTAATTCCTTTTCGTACTGTGTTATGCAGACAGTACCAAGTGATCACTCTTAATTGTGAGTAACTATGATAATAATATATTTTAAAAATGACATCCCAAAATGCTGCCTTATTATTGTGCAAGGAGGATTTTATTCAATAGTTTGCAGATAAAATTGAACAGCATTTTGCTGCAATTTGGCCAGACTGCAAGTTACACCAAAGTATGAGTGCCTCACCTTTAGAGTGTTCCCAGGTATCGTGCAGCTGCAGTATTTTGGTTTGCACTCAGCTATATGTTGTTCTCACTTGTTTCTTTGTGAAAGATTACAACATTAATTTGGATGAATGAAGTTATGTTTTCTTTCACCAATGTTAGGAGAAATAAAGTCAGTATTTCAAGTGCTGATAAAGTAAAATAAACTGATAATCAGTAGAAAGGGTTTAAGATTGATAGATTCTTGTTGCCTCAAGGAATTAAGGGCTACGGGGAGAACGCTGGTAAGTGGAGTTGAAATGGCCATCAGCCATGATTGAATGGCGGAGTGGACTCGATGGGCCGAATGGCCTTATTTCCGCTCCTATGTCTTATGGTCTTATGGTCTAAGATGGATATGGAACAAATGCTGGCAAATGGGACTAGATTAATTTAGGATATCTGGTCAGCATGGGCAAGTTGGACTGAAAGGTCCGATTTATGTATTGTACAACTGTGACTTCATTCTCTCAATTATTCAAGAAGTTGAATACTTCGAGGAGGAAAAGGAGAATTTATGCAGAGAATGCACTTGAAATGATGATTGAGGTATATCAAACTCACATTATTTCATCACCTTTTCCTCTGGGTTCTTCAATAAACAAACTTGTTTTGTGCTCTGAATAACTATGTATCATGTGATTTGTTTTGCACAAAATATTTCGTTAGGATCGAGGGAACTATTAAGAAGTGTTCATGTTTAAAATTTAGGCAGCTTGATTGTGAATCTCCTCCTGGCCTGAATACCACTTTCCTGCCAGCTCTCCTTAACTCTTCAACCCATTACTGATTAAACGTCTGTGTGTCTCTTATATAAATTTACTTAATGTCCCAGAATCCACAGTGTTCTGAGATAGGGAATTCCCCAGGTTCACCATCCTCTGAGAGAAGTAATCCCTCCAACTTTCCCTTCATTGCAATCTTAGGACGACTCGTTGTAGATTGAATCATCTTCTCTGCCTCTACTTGGTCAATCCCTTGACCATTTTATAGACACTCAAGGATACCACCTCTCATTCTTAGGCTGCAATGAACATGAATGTAAATAGTGGTTGTGGTTCAGCTTGTGGCATTTTGATAACTGTGGCAGAGGATGTTTGTTCAAAACTGAGCTCGACAGTTAGTGTTTTTCAAATAAGAAATAGTTGACGAGATTATGTACATTAATATGTTGGCGTTTTGTTTTTAGGAAGACTGACTGTTGGGAAGATTTGATTAAGGGAATATTGCAGTCAAAGCTGTGGAAGATTAACCTCCACCCATGTGTGAGGTAGTACACTGTGGTCAAAAGAATAAAGAAATCACTTCCTCTTTGGAAATATGTCCTTAAATAGGGCAGAGGGATCTGGAGATAGCAATGAGCTACTGGCAGCAAATGGCACCAGTTTGTGAGGTTAAATAGAAAAGTAGATCATGGGTTTATTTCTGGGGCGACAGAATGGAAATGTGTTCGATATGTGTAGAACCATGGACAGATCATCCTTGGAGCACTGCAAACAGTTCCGATCTTCATATTGTAATATGAATGTAGAGGCAGTAGGGAAGATAAAGAATAGTTACTGGAATTATATTCGAACTGAATTTGAATTCATCAAGTAAGATTGGGCAGTGTTGTCTCATTGTAAAAGAGTGACATGGTCCAGTTACGTTTGATCGGGTAGACATGGAAAAGATGTTTCTGCTTGCGAATGTCAGAATCCACTGGATCTGTGGATATAATTGTAATCGCTATTAAATGTAACGGGGAGTTTGCAGAGGGCGACAAAGTCTTTACCAAAAAGAAGTTTGAATGTAGAACTTACTTCATCAGGAATAATTGAAGCAAATAACAGATGAATTCAAGGAGGATCTTGAAATACAAGGAATCGAAGAAAACTATGTTGATGGGTTTAGGTTGAGATGGAAGCCTGTGTAGATCACAGATACTGAGAACCTGTTTTTGTGTCCTGAAACTATGCATCTGTGTTGTTCTGTGACATTTCTCTAGGAGCAGCAGCGGCAGCAGTAAACAATACAGCTCACCCTTACCATTCTTGGAGAAGAGCAGAACCTCTGGCCACACAAAGGGGAAATAGCTCTACTGAGGAGGTGGTTCAAACAGTGGCCAACGACTCAATCTACAGAGACAGTGTGCCTTCATTACCTGGTGAGAAAGGTGAATTCTTTAACCAGAAATGACGTTTTGTTCTTCCAATGATCTCATGACTTAAGCAGGGAAATGTGTCTCATCAGTTAGATGATTTGAATCAATCAAATCTTTTGCTACGTTAGCACTCCTTCCCTACCCAAAGGATATGTGGGTCAAATAGGCACATGTCTTGCACTGCTGTAATTCAAGATTCCTTTATTCAGTCATGAGCTTAACCTATTCAATCCAAGTTCCTTGTGTTTCCCTTGGATCTGTGATTGTGCATAAGGAAACTTAAACAATGTGTGATTCAATATCAAAGTTGTGTTGAATCAATAATTGTAACCCCACTCTGCTCCTTGAGCAGATAATTAATCCAAGGATTCTACCTCAGCCCTTAACTTCAAGTTCAAGTTCTAAATCTTTCAGTTAGCAATGGAAAATACCAGGGAACAATGTCAATCATTTATTGTCTCTACAGCCTCTGCTTCTGTTGCCACTGAATCCTCCCATAAGGTTGGCGAGCCAATGACTAAAGATGAGATTGAAGAGAAATCCTTCCATTCTCTTCTGCCACCAGAGAGCCATCACCGTTTTCATATGGGGAAGAAACACAGCCAGCAGGATGGTTCAGATGAAGACATAGTGCGGGACCAGTCGGCTTCTCTTATGAATTAGGGTGAGTGGTGATACCAATTAGTGGGATCTCAGTGCTTGGAATAGTTGCTCCTCTCCATGTTCGAGGTACCTTGCCATAAGATTCAGATGGAGAGGACGAGTACCATATGGTGTAACAAGTGTGAGCCAACAGTTGGGCAGTGCCTGGGTTTCTGAAAAAAAAGCGAGTACCACTCGGTCACAATGTGCCCAGAGTTTATAAATCATGAAGGAGTACAAATACTTGACATTGTTAATCTTTGTGATCGAGTTCCCATATAGTGAAGACACAGATTAATATTTACTGGGATTCCTTGCTCCCCCAATCAGATAAACGCAAGACAAATTTGACTGTGAAGAATGTCCCTGAATTTACACCTTTCTACTGTTCATTGAAGGTAATAAGATGCAAAAGATATTCTTGCAGAGGAATTTGATTTGAACAAGAGACATTTGTGCAGATAGTAAGAGGTATTCTAACTGGAAGGATATGTTTAGTGATATCCTGCACGGATCGATGTTGGAGCCCTAATTATTCACTATTCATAATGAAGGGAAAGCCACATTCAACATTTGGGGCCACTCTGCAGATGACAGCGATTCCAAAATAGGTAGATGGAAGCACAGCATTAGAAAGCAATCTTGATAGATTCAGGAAATGAAAAAAAAAACGTCAGATGAATTTATGTCGACAAGTGAGAGGTTGGATCAAAATAGGATATTTTGTGATTCTGAAAATAGAGAAAGAGTGGACTCCAAAGAAACTACGTGGGATTGATCCTGCTGTTTAGTTCACGAAAATGTCTCAAACAGGTTCAGAAAAGTGACCAACCGGCCGTTGGAATGTTGACATTGATCTTGACAGAAGCTGAGATACCAAAGGATTAGAAGTCATGCTTCAGCAAATCCGAAACTAGTTAGACCAAGCTGTCAGGGCTAGGCACCATGGCTGAAGGAGAGTATCTCTCTGAGGGGAAGTGCAGTGTAGATTTACTGAAGTGATATTTGGATTCCAAGGCTTAATTTAAGAAGAAAGATTAAACAGATAAATTGTTCGTGTCAGAACATTGAGGTGTAATAACGGGGAACACATTTATACACAGAAATGGATAAAGATTGATAAAGCTCCACAAACAGCGATTGATTGGAAATCATTTGCAAATTTTAAATTTGAGATAGGTAGATTTCGAATGAACATGCTGAAGGATTATGGAACAAAGACAGGGATTGTTCATGATGATGAAGATGACCATGATTTGGGTGAATGGTGGAGTAGGTTCAAGAAGCTAAATAGCCTTCTCGTGTTCTGATGTTGATGTGACCGTGGCTCCCTTATTCTCTGCAAGTGCAACTCCTGTTGTGTTTTTGGTTATTTATCAGAACGTGGCAGCAAATTAGTGACTGGAGTCCTGAGCAGAACATTATCAGGATGAGGGACTTCGCCGGTCTTCATGTGTTTCACAGACGATGAAATGACATAGCCAGCACTCTCCTACCGTCTCTCCACTACTCTCTCCCCATCTCTCCTCCACTCCCGCCCCTCCCCCACCCTCTAGCGCCCCCCGACACACCCCTCTTAACCCCCCACCCCTCTCCCCACCCCTCTCCCCACCCTTCTCCGCCCCCTCACCCCGTTTCGCCCACCCTCGCCTCCCCTCGTCCCCCCTCGAACCCCCTCGCCCCGACTTGCCCCCCACTCGCCCCCCTCGCCCCCACTCGCTCACCTGGTAACCCCTCGCCCACCTCGCCCCCCACCCTCTCGTCCCCACCCCCTCAAACCCACTCGCCCCCCCATCGCCCCCCTCGCCCCTCCTCTCGCACCCCTCTACCTCCCCGACCCCTCACGTCCCCACTCGCCCCCACTCGCACCCAACTCGCCCTCCAATCGCTCCCCTCGGCCCCCCTCGCCCCCACTCACCCTCCAATCGCTCCCCCTCCCCCTCGTCGCCACCTCGCCCCCACTCACCCTCCAATCGCTACCCTCACCCCCGCTCGACCTCCTCGCCCCCTCCCCCCTCGCCACAACCCCTATCCCCCCGCCCCTCACCCCCCCGCGCCACCCTTTCGCACCCTGATTCGTCCCCCTCGCACCCTGATTCGTCCCCCTCGCACCCATTCTCCCTCTCCCTCTACCCCCTCCCTCTATCCCTTACTGCCTCCCTCTAAACCCTCCCTCTACCCCCCTCCCTCTATCCCTTACCCCCCTCCCTCTACCCCCTCCCTCTCCCCCTCCCTCTACCCCCTCCCTCTACCCCCCTCCCTCTACCCCCTCCCTCTACCCCCTCCCTCTACCCCCTCCCTCTCCACCCTTCCACTCCCCCTCTCCCTCTACCTCTTCCCCCTGCCCCTCCCACCCCCTCCATCTACCCCCCTCCCTGTACCCCTCCCTCTACACCCACTACCTGCCCTCCGTCTACCCCTCCCTCTGCCCCTCCCTCTATCCACCCTCCCTCTCCCCATCCCTCTATCCCTCCCTCTATCGCCACTCCCTCTACCCCTCCCTCTACCCCTCCATCTACCCCTCCCTCTACCCCTCCCTCTATCCCCACTCCCTCTATCCCCCTCCCTCTATCCCCCTCCCTCTATCCCCTCCCTCTATTCCCTCCCTCTACCCTCCTCCCTCTACACCCGCTACCTGCCCTCCCTCTACCCCTCCCTCTTCCCCTCCCTCCCTCTATCCCCCCTCCCTCTATCCCCCTCCCTCTATCCCCCTCCCTCTATCCCCCCTCCCCATCTCTCTCATTCTTTCTTGCCACTCCCTCGCTGCCACTCTGCCACTCTCCCTCTTTCTCGCTCCCTCACTCCCACGCTCCCACGTTTCCATACTCCCACTCTGCCACTCTCCCTCTTTCTCGCTCCCTCACTCCATTCGTTCCCACGCTCCCACGTTTCCATGCTCCCACTCTGCCAATCTCGATCTTTCCTTTCTCTCTCTGCCCTCTCTCTCTATTGCTCTTTCTTGCAGCGCTCTCTCGCGCTCTCTCTCTCGCTCGTGCTCTCTCTCTCTCTCTCTCAGCCCTCTTTCACTCCCTCACACCACTCTGTCTCTCATCCCTCTGTCTCTTACTCGCCCCCTCTTTCGCTCAACTTCTCACTCTCCCCATCTCTCTCTCTCTCTCGCTCCTCTCTCTCAATCTCCTTTCCCCTCTCTCTCACACCCCCTTTCTCTCCTCTCTCTCCCCAATCACTGTTGCCCTCTCTTGCCTCTCTCTCATTTGCACGCGGCCCTCTCTCTCTCTTACACCCACTTTCGCCACTCTCTCTTTGTTCCCCATGTCACCATCGCACACGTCTCTTGCTCTCTCTCTCTGTCCTTCTCTATCACCTCTCCCTCTCACTCCTCTGACTCTTTCTCGCTCTCTCTGTTGCTCCTCTCTAACCCCTCCCTTGTTTTTTCTCAATCACTCTCGCCCTCACGCTCTCTCCCACACCCTCTCTCCCTCTCTCTTTCCCTCGAGGTCTCACTCTCTCTCCCGTATCTGCCCATCTTTACCGCAACTCTCTCCTTCTTTCTCTCGTTCCCTCTCGCTCGTTCTCTCTCTCTCACTCATTCTCGATCACACTCTCCCTCTCTCTATCACGCCCCACCCTCTCTCTCTCTCTATCTCCGTCTCGATCCTCTCTGTCCCCCCACTCTATCCCTCTCTGTCGTGCCCCCCTCTCTCTCTCTTGCCCCTCTCTTTCTTTGGCACCTCTCACTCTCTCTCTCTCACTGCATCGCTCCCTCATTCGCTCTAGCCTCATCGCTCTCGCATCCTCTCTTCCTCTCTCACCCCTCTGTCTCTGCCTCTCTGGGCCTTCCCTCTGTCTCTCGCCTCCACTATTACTCTTTCGCCTCTCTCTCATTACTCTACCTCTCGCTCGTCCCGTCTCTCCATCTCGCTATCCCTTCACTCTTGTTTCCTCTCTCTCTCTCGTGGCCTCCCTCTCTCACTGGCACTCTCCCCCACTTTCTCTGCAGCCCTCTCTCTCTCTATCCTGACTCCTCCTCACTCTCACTGCCAATCCTCTCTCTCCCCACCATCTCTCTCTCTCTCTCTCTCGCGCACTCACTCTCTCTCTGTCTCTCACTCTCTCTCTCTTGCCCCCTCTCTCCATCTCTCTGGCATTTCTCTCTCTAAGCCTCGTTCTCTCGCTGTCTCTCTCACGCGCTCTCTCTCTCTTTTGCTCTCCCCCTTTGTCCATCTTTCTGTGTCTCTTGCTCTCGTTCTGGCTTTCTCTTGCACTCGCCCTCCTCTCACTCGCCCTCCTCGCACTCGCCCTCCTCGCACTCGCCCTCTCTCCTCCCTCTCTCTCTTGCTCCCTCCCTCTCATTCTCTTGTCCCCTCCCTCTCGCTCTGTTGCCCCCACCCTCTCTGTCTCTCTCGCCCCTCCCTCCCTCTCTTGCACCCCCTTCTCGCTCCCCTCCATCTCAGACTCACCCGATCACTCTCTCTCTCCCGCCCGCTCCCTCTGTCTGTTGACACCCCCACCCTCTCTCTCTCGGCCCCTCACTCTTGCCCCACGGCCACTCTCTCTCTCCACCCTTCCACTCTCTCTTGCACTGCTCCCTCTCTCTCTCAACTCCTCCCTCTCTCTCGGCCTCCTCCCTCTCTCTCGCCCACTCCCTCACTCTCTCGCCCCTCCCTCTCTCTCTCGCCACTTACCTCTCTCTCTAGCCCCCTCCCTCTCTCTCTCGCCCCCTCTCTCTCTCTCGCTCCCACTCTTTCTCTTGACTCCCTTCTCTCTCTCACTCATCCCCACCCTATCTCATTCACCTGCCCCCTCCCGCACTCTCTCTCGACCCCCCGCTCGATCTCGCCCCCTCCCGCTGCCTCTCGCCCCCTCCTTCTCTATCTCGCCCCCTCTCTCTCTCTCACCCCCTCCTCTCCCTCTCTCTCCTGCCCCCCTCCCTCTCTCTCTCGCCCACTCCCTCTCTCTCTAGCCCACACCCCTCCCTCTCTCTCAAACCCCCATCTCTCTTCCCCCCTCACTCGCCCCCTCCTTGTCTCTCTCTATTGCCCCCTCCCTCTCTTTCTCACCTCTGCCCTCTCCCTCTCACCACCTCCCTCTCTCTCTCGTATCCTCACTCTAGCTCTCTCGCTCCCTCCCTCTCTTTCTCTCGCCACCTCTCTCTCTCTCGCCCACCTCCATCTCTCTCTCGCCCACCTCCATCTCTCTCTCGCCCACCTCCATCTCTCTCACTCGCCCCCTCCCTCTCTCTCTCTCGCCCCCTCTCTCTCTCGCGCACACCCTCACTCTCTCTCTTGCCCCCTCCCCACACTCTCGCCTCCTAACTCTCTCTCTCCCCCCTCCCTCTCTCTCTCGCCCCCTCCCTCTCTCTCTTGCTCCCCCTCCCTTTCTCACCCACTCCCTCTCTCTCTCGCCCCTCCCTCTCTCTTTCGCCACTGCCCTCTACCTCTCGCCTCCTCCCTCCCTCTCTCTCTCACCTCCTCACTCGCTCTCTCTTGCCCCCTCCCTCTCTTTCTCTCGCCCCCTCTCTCTCTCTCTGGCCCCCTCCCTTTCTCTCTGGCCCCCTCCCTTTCACTCTTGGCCACCGCCCACTCTCTCGACCCACCTCCATCTCTCTTGCCCCCTCTCTCTCCCTCTCCGTCTCTCTCGCCCCCTCCTTTCTCTCTCTCTCTCTTTCGCCCCCTCCATATCTCTCTCGCCCCCTCCCTCTCTCTCGCCCCTCCCTCTCTCTCTCGCCACTGCCCTCTCCCTCTCGCTTCCTCCCTCCCTCTCTCTCTCGCCTCCTCAGTCGCTCTCTCGCCCCCTCCCTCTCTCTCGCTCGCCCCCTCACTCTCTCTCTCTCCCCATCTCTCTCTCTCTCTCGCCACCTCCCTCTCTCTCTCACCCCCTCCCTCTCTCTCTCTCACCCCTCCCTCTCTCTCTCTCGCCCCCTCCCTCTCTCTCTCGCTCCTCCCTCTCTCTCTCGCCACTGCCCTCTCCCTCTCGCTTCCTACCTTCCACTCTCTCTCGCCTCCTCAGTTGCTCTCTCGCCCCCTCCCTCTCTTTTGCTCGCCCCTCCCTCTCTTTTGCTCGCACCCTCCCTCTCTATCTCTCGCCCCCCCTCTCTCTCTCTCACCCCCTCCCTCTCTCTCCCGCCCCCTCACTCGCTCTCTCTCTCGCCCCCTCACTCTCTCTCTCGCCCGCCGCCTCACTCTCTCTCTTGCCCCCTCCCCCTCTCTCTCGCCACTGCCCTCTTCCTCTTGCCTCCTCCTTCCCTCTCTCTCTCGCCTCCTCACTCGCTCTCTCTCCCCCTACCTCTCTCTCTCTCACCCCCTCCCTCTCTCTTTCGCCCCCCTCCCATTGTCTCTGGCCCCCTCCCTTTCTCTCTTGGCCCCCACCCACTCTCTCGACCCACCTCCTTCTCTCTCGCCTTCTCTCTCTCTCTTGCCCTCTCTCTCTCTCTCTCTCGCCTCCTCAGTCGCTCTCTTGCCACCTCTCTCTCTCGCACCTTCCCTCCATCTCTCTCTCTCGCCCCCTCCCTCACTCTCTCGCCCCCTCTCTCTCGCTCCCACTCTCTTTCTCTCGACTCCCTTCTCTCTGTCACTCATCCCCACCCTCTCTCATTCACCTGCCCCCTCCCGCACTCTCTCGTCCCCACCCGCTTGATCTCGCTCCCTCCCGCTGCCTCTCTCGCCCCCTCCTTCTCTATCTCGCCCCCTCGCTCTCACACCCTCCCCTCCCTCTCTCTCGCCCACTCCCTCTCTCTAGCCCACACCCCTCCCTCTCTCTCAAACCCCCATCTCTCTTCCCCCTCACTCGCCCCCTCCTTGTTTCTCTCTATTGCCCCCTCACTCTCTTTCTCACCCCTGCCCTCTCCCTCTCACCACCTCCCTCTCTCTCTCGTATCCTCACTCTAGCTCTCTCGCTCCCTCCCTCTCTCTCTCTCGCCACCTCTCTCTCTCGCCCACCTCCATCTCTCTCTCGCCCACCTCCATCTCTCTCTCGCCCACCTCCATCTCTCACTCGCCCCCTCCTCA